>NW_006921604.1:20989102-21002165 GCF_000298275.1 Orycteropus afer afer
TATATATATATATATATATATACACACACACACACATATATATATAAAATTTGCTTTACAGGGAAATTTTTCAGGGTTTAAGAGAATATGTGATTGGTAGTGTGAGACACACAGAATGTTTATAATGAAAATGCATTTTCTTTTTTCTTTACATTTAAATTTCTTTATAGTTTAAATATATGTCTTGAGATGGCACATTCCTAAGATTGAAGAAGGGGTCTTGAGATTCCCCTAAACTTGCATACGCAGTTTTTTGGATATTGTAATAAAAAAGTATTATGACAAGACTATGTGTACGTCTATCTTTGGCAAAACTCTGACATAGTTAAGAGTATAACCACTGCAACATTTACTAAACATTCTCTGCCGAAAGGGAGAAATTTTAGAGAACCATTTAAGAAATTTATTACTTGTATGCTTTCTTTTTCTACCACCACATTTTTGTATGTTGAAATAATAAATTTTAATTAGTGAAATTCCATGAGAAACCAGAATCTCAAGCTTGGTCTTCACTTTTTAAAAATTTTTAAATACTCTTTTACCAAACTCTTGTTATCCAGAGTTCTTGCATTTCATTTGTCTCTCCTCACCAATGTCTTACTTTTATTTGTTCAATCAGTAAGCATTTCCTGAGCAATCAATTATGTGCCAGACACTGGAAATACAGTCACATAACAAATGCACAGTGTCCTTTTGGGCTTATCAGAGCCAACACTCACTGAGTGCTCCCTGTGGCACCATCACAACCACATGAGAGTAGGTCCCATTATCATCCTCATTTCACAGATGAAGAAAGTGAGGTACAAAGTAAATGCACAAGGATATGCAGTTAGTAAATGTTAGAGCAAGGATGTAAACTTGGAGGACCTGGGCCTAGGGCCCATGCCCAAAACCCTCACCTTGCTGCCTGTTGAGAATTAACTCCTTCATTCCTATTTCCTTTGATTTAATTAATTGTATTCTTTTTATTTTCTTTGATTATAATAAATAAAATTGGTCTCTGAGAACTGAAATTGAGGGCACTCAAGTTATATAAGAATAAACACCCAGGTTTTGTAGTGAGGCTAGTCATCACTCTATACAAAATAATATTTTATCCATGGAGAATACAATTCCTTCTGTTTCAGGTTTTCTGTATTAGGTTTTGACCTCAGTCTAGAATCACTGTAAAGAATGAGTATCTGGAGAGCTGAAATACACGTAGTCATTCAGGAAGAAACCAGCAATTAAAGGACAGAAGATGGATACATATTTTGGCTTCAGGAACTTCTTTAAGGTTTGCAGTTGTAATTGACAATTATTTTCAGTCTCACCATAAACTGTGACAGTCCTCCAGCTCTCTTGGGTAGATCAGGACTATCTTTCATTAAGGAAACAGCACCACAGTGGACCCTAGGAGAGGGGATTGAGAGCCCAAGTGTACATCTGTCTGTAGATCAGGAGCCTGCAGACAGCGCCCCCACATGATTTGGAGTGTGTACCGTGACGCTCTGGCCTGGTGCTGTGTCTTCCATGAGAACCTTTGCATGTCCAAAGATTTCCAGAACATCTCCCTGCTTTGCTGTTGCCATTGCCTCTGCACAGACAGCAAAGGACAGTAAAGGTTAGTTATTCTGTAGTTGGGTAACATTTGTTTGCACTTAAATCTGCCTTCATTTTACATAAATAGTGTGACATATGGGCACCCCACTGAGTTATAGTGCGTAACTACTAACCCCTTCACAAGTGGTATGTGGCCAAATCCAAATATGATTAAATGATGTTTCTCAGGAGCTGAAACTGACAAGTCATTTTTCCCAAAGTATATCGCAAATTAAAATCAAATTAGAATCTATAACTACTGGAACTCTGACATTTCCAAACAAACATTTTTCATGCCAATATTATTTTATCTTTCATTGTTGTGTGTAACTGATTTTTTAATCTCCTTTTCTAATACCCTGTTGGCCCAATGCTGGAATAATTTCTTTAAGACCAAAGTTCAGAACTGAAAGAGAAATTGGAAAACATTTGTTCAATATATGAATTTTCAATAAATATAGATTTAGTTTTGACCTTCTTCTCACTAGAATCTAACATTACTTGTTGTATTATTAGTATATAATTAGTATAATTAATATGGTTGTTTCAGTTCTAACACCTTTCCAGGTGCTACCTGCTCTTCCATGAAGTGGCATCCATTCAGCCACAGACATTGGAGCACCTGCTAAGAGCCTAACATGATAGCGCTGCCAGGTTCTCTATTAGTAGTTATGTGATTTCAAGCAAATTATATAAGCTCCACGACTGTTTGTTTATTATGCTTGGCTGCCAAGTGAAAACTTGGAGGTTCAAGTCCATACAGGGACTCCTTGTAAGAAAGGGCTGGCGATCCAGATAATCAGCCATTGAAACCTTGTGGAGCGCGGTTCTGCTCTGACACAAAAAAAGGGTCACCATGAGTCAGAATTGACTCCGTGGCACCTGGCAACAACCCACCTGTGTAATTCACAGAGTTGTGTGAGGATTCATTGGTGTAATACATGTGGAAATGCTTTGTGTGAGTGCTATACAATGATCAGTGCTAATCAGAGCCTGCTATGTGTTACATGATCTACTTGACATTCTTCTGCACTTGTTGGAACTCATCTGTATCTCATTCACTATGGGAATTCCTCAGATGACCCCAACCTGCAGAGCTCTGGCCCAGTCAAGTCAGGGTGTTCCTTAACTAGCAGTCCTAGAGCCAGCCTTCCCCTGCTTTCTTCAATTTTGACAGTGTTTGATAGATTTCTTCCACAAACTGCTGATTCTAATGTGTGGTCCATCTTCATTAGCAGTCAGAAACTGAAAGCCATTCTCAGCACTCAGATTTTTACCTGAGGTGGTTGCCAAAGTCACATCCCTAAAAATAGGCTTCTTTTGGTGAGGAGGACAATTTTTTCTCCATGGGTAGAGGGAACCCTCTGTGTTTCCTGTGAGTAACTCCTTATGTTGTTCAGCCTGAGTCTGACAACACAATAGATACTGAGTATTCAACAAAATTTTGGGGAAAAAAAGCATCCAGAAAACTTTTTTCTCAACAGATGGTGTTCCCACTGCTCTGAGGAAACTGGCCATTGCTGTTCTAAATAAAGTTCACTCAGACATTTAATTCCAGCTATTAAAAAGTACTCCTTCAAACAAATCTAGGGCCATTTGAAGGACTAGGACCCAGACAAGATGAAACAATATAAAAGGGATGCTGGGATTTGCATCAAAATCACCTGGGTGGGGGTTCATCAGGAATAAAATCGACTAAAGGTAACTGGAGGCAGGAGGAGAATGGAAAGGGCGATAAGTTAGTTGCTGAAGGTTCAGTAATGGTTGTTGCTGTGGTTATGTAGTTGTTCAGTGCCGTCAAGTAGGTTCTTATTCATAGCGACCCTGTGTATAACAGGACAAATCGTTCTGTACCATCCTTACAGTCGTTGCCACGTTTGAGTCATCATTTTAGCCACTGTGCAAATCCAGTCCATCCCTTTTTCACTGACCCTCCACTTTACCAAGCATGATCTCCTTCTCCAGAGACTGGTCACTTCCATGATCACATACATGATCAAAGTATGAGACGAAGTCTGGCCATTCTCACTTCTAAAGAACATTCTGGCTGTACTTCCTGCAAGACAGATTTGTTCGTTCTAGCTGTCCATGGTTCCTTCAGTATTTTTGGCAAACACCACAATTCAAACGTATACATTTTTCTCTAGTCTTCCTTACACACTGTCCAGCTCTCATACGCATATGAAGCTATTGAAATTACCATGGCTTGGGTCAGGTGCACCTTGGTCTTCTAAGTGAAATCTTTGCTCTTAAATGGTTTAAAAAAGTGTTTGCAGCAGATTTGCCCAATGCAATATGTCGTTTGATTTTTTTAAAAATTTTTATTGTGACTTGGGTGACAGTCTACAGAGCAAATTCATTTTCCACACAGCTGTTCATACACACTCATGACACTGACCGCAGTTCCCCACAGTGCAGCGCTCTCTTCCCACTTTCTCCCCGTAGTTACCTCTTCCCTGTGTCCTTCCCTCCCATGCACTCCCACCGCTGAGTTGTCTCCCTTCTGTTCTCCCATGATTGATCACTCCAAGTAGTATATCTACCTGATATCACCCCATATGCCTGTCTGTTGTTTGGTTGGAACCCACAAGAGTGAGTGCAATTCCAGACCTGAAGGCTGACTAGGGGCCATAGTCTCAGGAATCTCATCAGGCTCTATCAGACCAGCAGACCTGGTCTTTTTTTTCCCATGATTTTGAGTTTTGTTTGGCACTGTTCTCTCACTCTATCCAGGATCTTCTACACTGGTCCCCTTCTGAGGGGTTGACAGTGGTAGCTGGGCACCATCTAGTTCTTCTGGTCACATGGTCTACCAGTCCCTTGGACTAATTGTTTCCATGTATCTTTGGTTTTCTTCATTCTTTGCTTTGGTTGATGCATCATTGCTTCTAGGTGGCCACTTGCAAGCTCTTAAGATCACAGTCACTACTTACCAGAGTAGAATGTAGAACAATGTTTTCATTTAGTATGTTATGCCAATTGAGCTTGATGTCCCCTGTGACCATCATCCCAAGCCCACAAGTCCAACTATTCACTCCCTCCAGGTAGCTGGTCACCACAACCTTGACCTTTGTCAGCTTTACTATACACCTGGATGTTCTTACAGCAGATACAAATACACACGTAGAAACATTGTCTGCTAACAGTTGACATGGTCATGGCGTCATTTGATTTCTTGACTGCAACTTCCATGGATGTTGATTGTGGATCTGAATAAAATGAAAGCTTTGACACTTCAGTCTTCCCTCCATTTATCAATATGTGGCTTATCAGTCCAGTTGTAGAGATTTTTGTTTTCTTTATGTTGAAGACTGCAGTCTTCATCAATAAGTGCTTCAAGTCTTCATTTTCAGCAAGCAGGGTTGTGTCTTCTGCGTATTGCAGTTTGTTAATGAGTCTTCTTCCAATCCTGATGAGCTGCTTCATATAATACAGCTGCTTTGATTCTTTGCTCAGCATAGAAATTGACTAAGTATGGTGAAAGGATACAACCTTGATGCACACCCTTCCTGATTTTAAGCCATGCAGTATCCCCTTGCTCTGTTTGAATGACTGCCTCCGGGTGTATGTAAAGGTTCCTCGTGAGCACAATTAAGTGTTCTAGTAAACCCTTTCATAATATTATCCATAATTTTTTCATGATCCACACAGTCAAATGCCTTTGCATAGTTAATAAATCAATGCAAAACAGAACGTAAACATCTTTTTGGTATTCTTTGCTTTAGCCAAGATCCATCTGACATCAGCAATGATATCCCATATATCACATTCTCTTCTGAATCTGGCTTGAATCTCTGGCAGTTCTGTCAGTGTATTAGCAACAATTTTCAAATTATCTTCAGCAAAATTTTACTTGCGTGTGATATTAATTATATTGTTCAACAATTCCTACATTCTTTGGATTACCTTTCTTTGGAATGGGCACAAATATGAATCATTTCCAGTCAGTTGGCCAGAGAACTGTGTTCCAAATTTCCTGGCATAAACAACTGAGCGCCTGTAGCATTGCATCTGATTGTTGAAACATATCAGTGGACATTCCATCAATTACTGGAGTCTTGTTTGTTTTTTGCCAATTCCTTTAGTGCAGCTTGGACCTCTTCCTTTACTACCATTGGTTCTTAATCGTATGCAGCCTCCTGAAATGGCTGAACATCAACCACTTCTTTTTGGTACAGTGACAGTGTATTCCTTCCATCTTCTTTTGATGCTTCTTGCATTGTTCAATATTTTTCCCAAAGAATCCTTCAGTATTACAACTGGAGGCTTGACATTTTTTTCAGTTCTTTCAGCTTAAGAAATGCTGAGAGTGTCTTCCCTTTCGGTTTTCAAACTCCTGATCTTTACACATTTCATTGTTGTTGTTATTTGCCATCGAGTCGGACCCAACTGATAGCGCCCCCTCCTTGGGTTTCTGAGGCAGTATCACTACGGAAGTAGATTGCACAACCTTCCTTCCGAAGAGTGGCTGGTGGGTTTGAACCGCCAGCCTTCTGGTTAGCAGTCAAGTGCCTTAGGCACTATGCTACCAGAGCACCTTATCAAGTACAGATGAGCTAAAGTTTATAGAAAACATAAGAGTATAAAATGTTCCCAATTGGCTTAGTGCTACCAAGGTAGCAAAGACAAAACCTAGTGGGAAGTTTGTTTTATGGTCAAGTCCACAGCAAATCAAACTGCATTCTAAAAGCCTTAGTAATGACCATTGTACTCTGGGGAATAATTTGTGTGATGAAAACAATTACTCGTCACAATTTTCTTTTAGTTGGGTTGCTTTAACATCCAATTACATATGGAACATACAATGATGATATACTTCAAAGATTTCTCACCTAGAATTTCTTCAGATTACCCACTTCAGGGCCAACTTAGGATCTTAATTTGTCTTCTCAAGCTGCCCTTTGAAATCTTCTATTCAGCTCTTCATCATTTCTTCCATTCACTTTAGCTTTCAAAAGCAAGTTTCAGAGTCTGTTCTGACATCCGTTTTGGTCTTCTCTTTCTGCCTTTTTAATGACCTTTTGCTTTCTTCAATTATGATGTTCTTCATGTCCTCTTACAGCTCATCTGGTCTTCAGACACTGGTGTTCAATGCATCAAATCTATTCTTCAGATAAGCTCTAAATTCAGGTGGAATATATTCAAGGTCATATTTTGGCTCTTGTGGACTTGTTTTAATTTTCTTCAGATTCACCTTAAATTTACATAGGGGCAATTGATGGTCTGATCCACAGTCGGACCCTCACTTTGTTCTGACATGATATTGAGCTTCTCCATCACCTTTTCCCACAGGTGTAGTTGACTTGATTCCTATGTATTCCATCTGGTGAGGACCAGGTGAATAGTTGCTGTTTATGTTGTTGAATAACTGTACTTGCTGTGAATAAGTCATTGGTCATGCAGTATTCTATCAGGCAATTCTCTGTTGTCATTTCTATCACCAAGGCAATATTTTCCAACTATTGATGCTGCTTCCTTGATTCCTACTTCACATTTCAATCACCAGTAATGATCAATACATCTTGGTTGCATGTTTGGTCAATTTCAGACTGCAGAAGTTGGTAAAAATCTTCAGTTTTTCCATCTTTGGGCTTAGTGGTTGGTGCATAAATTTAAATAATGGTCCTATTAACTGGTCTTCCTTGTAGGCATATGGATATTACACTGTCACTGACAGCATAGTACTCCAGGACATATCTTGAAATACTCTCTTTGGCAATAAATGTAAAGCATTCCTCTTTAATTTGTCACTGCCAGTATAATGGACCATATGATCGTCTGATTCAAAATGGCCAATACCAGTCCATTTCAGCTCACTAATGCCTAGGATATCTATCGATGTTTATACATTCATTTCATTTTTGACAACTTCTAATTTTCCTAGATTCATACTCTGTACATTCCACATTATGATTATTAGCTGATATTTCAGCTGTTTATTCTCATTCTGTACTGTGCCGTATAAGCAAATGAAGGTCCTGAAAGCTTTACTCAATCCACATCTTTAAGGTCGACTCTTTTGAGGAGGCAGCTCTTTCCCTGTTGTATTCTGAGTGCCTTCCAACCTGAGGGACTCATCTTTGGCACTGTATCAGACAATGTTTCCCTGCTATCCATAAAGTTTTCGGTGACTTGATTTTTTCCCCCACCCCCACTCCCACCCCCCAGAGATCAACCTGGCCATGCCCTTCTTCTAGTCTGTCTTAGTCTGGAAGTTCCACTGAAATCTGTCCACCAAGTGTGGCCCTGCTGGTATTTGGAATACCAATGGCATAGCTTCTAAGCATCACAGCAACACAAGAGTATGACAAACTGACAGATGAGTGGTGGGTGTATGGTTATAGGAAAGGAAAAAAAATACTCCTTTATGCAGAGTTTCTGAAACCATGCAGAATCTGATTCAAGAGATGGTGGGACCCAGTCATCTGATTTTTAATAAGCTTCCAGGAGCTGTAGGCTGCCTGGGACCTGAACTTCGAGTGCTTAGCTAGTCTATTTGAACTCTGCAGGAAATTATCTGTTCTGCATGCATGTCCTTTCTTTGGCCTTTGATCTTGAATGCCTGGAATGGTTTGGTTTGGGTATTTCCTTGGCAGTCTTACTTGATTCCATTTGGATTTCCTGTATCATAACTACTAACACTACCAGCTAGCTGGAAAGGCTCATTATCTTTCATCTTTGGAGGGACTCCTGTTACTTGACAGTAGGTTATTACTAAAGATATATGAGCTTGACAGCTGTTATAAAAGCTCACTTTGACAGCTTTTAAAGCACACGGCCTCATCACCAGGGTGTCAGGCATTTGGCCACCTCCTCAGCTGGGTTCCCAGATTCTGCAGCTAAAATCAGGCACCAGAGGACCAGGGCATTGTACTGCAGCTGCCCTCTGAGGAGTAAGACTAGTGGCCCTCCAAGAATAGGACCCGGCCTGAGGAAGCTCCAAGTCTAAAAAGCTTTTGTGCACTTTTCATAAGACAGAGGTCCTACTTTCATGGTATTGAATCCATCAACTTTGGTGTCTGCCCTGGGTTTGAGCTTGGGTTCTGCGCCTCACTGGCATAGTGACCTCCAACAAGTTACAAAACATCTTTATGTCAAATACTTTAGGAGAACTGGTGTGCCTGCACTTCTTATACAACCATTCAAAGATAATGTTACAGTTGTGAGAAATTACACACTTGAGATAAGGTGAATTCCTTTACATAATCATGCAAAATGCTTAGAACTTTTGGACAGATTATTACAGGATCTTAATGAAAAGGGCAAAAAATAAGTTAATGAGTAAAATTATTATCTAAAGCCAGTAGTGACTAAAATGAAATTCCAGACTGCATCTGATTACAGTACTACAGCAATGCTGCATTCAAATGAATTCAACATTAGAACTCAGTGTAGTTAGAAATGGAAATCAATTGCTAGCAGTATTTATTTCTAAAAATGACATCAATTTCCCTTCCAATGCTATGAATAGCAGAGAGTAATGAAATAAAGAAGATATGACTTTGAAGTAGTGAAAGCAGTGGAAATATTTGCCCAGTCAGAATGTACCACTACCCACTGCCATTGAGTCAATTCTGACTCATAGCAACTCTTTAGAACAGAGTAGAATTGTGCCATAGGGTTTCCAAGGCAGTAAATATTTACAGAAGCAGACTGCCTCATCTTTCTCCTGCAAAATGGCTTGTGGGTTTGAACCACTAATCTTTAAGTTAGCAGCTGAATGCTTTAACCACTGTGCCACCAGATCTTCACAATGTGGACATTCAAATAGCATCTAAATCATGTTAACTCTGTCACAGTAGTCATGTTAGGTGCTGGATGCTTAGGGACACTACCTTTGGTAAAAATATTTTTGGAATGCATTTTTTTTGAAAGATCCATTCTGTAGTATAGCCTGTAACTAACTGTTGGTGCTAGAAAGTCTTCAGGATTTATTCAAAGTGGGAAGGGTGATACTGTGCTTCACAGATACTGCATTTCTTACAAAGTGTGTGACAACGCTGTGCAAAGCAAGTCTATAGGCACCATTTTTCCAACAGCATGTGCTTATTTCATCTCTGTGTCACATTTTGGTAATGCTCACAGTATTTCAAACTTTCAAAATGCTACTGCACACTTTAACTACAATATAATGTAAACATAACTTTTATAAACACTGGGAAATAAAAAAAAAATTTCTGTGACTTGTTTTATTGAGATTTCATTTGATTGTGGTGGTCTGGAACTGAATTTGCAATGTCTCTGAGGTGTGCCTGTATTGGTTTTGAAACTAAACAGAACCTCTGGCTCCTGGCCCACTGAAGCTGGAGGTTTTCTTCACTCAGGCAGCTGCTAAGGCTGACAAACCCAAGGTTGACAAGTACAAAGGCACAATCCCAATATTACCGAATCACATGGCAGGCCAGTGATTCAAGTCCATTAAAAGTCACAAGACAACATGGCAGGCTGCTTAACAACTACTCGGCTACATGCAGGATTCGAGTATGCCAAAAGCTACAGGCCATTCCTAAACATCTCCTTATATACTGAAAATCGACCACATCCCTAAGGCAGTTACTTAGCTGCTCACAGCAGATTCCAACATGGAGTTAATTACCAGTCTCATCATGGGGAATAACTACATCCACTGTCCAGCCACTCAAAACCAGGCCCAGCCAAGTTAACACACAACCTTAACTACCACACTTGCAAAAAATCTAAATAATGTTCTATCATTATTTGGTATTTAGTCAAACCAACCCCACTTTGGTCTATGATACCATCATTCTCCTCATCACTTAGATCAAAACTCACTGGCATCATTTGTTTCTGCCTTTCTCATTTAGTGCCTTCCCACACACCTCACTCCAATCCACTCTGCCCACTCCCTTCTTAATAAGGTCTTTATCCACCCCCTCCCATCTGCAATACATAATTTCCTATTTTTAACCATCAAGAATGTATCCTATTGTTGCATTCTGCCTATACTAAATAGTAATTTTTAACTGTCAGCTTTCACATCATTTTTTTCCTCAACAATCTATCCTTCCTGAACCATTGCTTTGATCATATCACTTAACTGTGCTGTGAAGATCCATTGATTCCCCCCGTCCAATAGAGATAGACAATGAAACCCAAACTCTGATCACAAGCCTTGCTGCTAACATGCCGCAACTCCTAAACTCACTTTCTCACATTGCCTTAAGTGTCTTCTCAACAATTCCACAAACAGACGTAGCACAAGCACTGATATTTCCCTATCTGCTTACATTCTGTCCAGCCATATTTATGAAATGAGTAACTACCTTTGCCCATCTAGTCCCAATAACCCAGCTCAATCCCCATCTTCTCCTTTCTCATGTTTCCTTTCCTGGACTCCCTACAACATTTGTCTGGCCTTTCCATCTACAAGACTGGCCTTTTTATTGGTGGCCAACTTTTCTTGTGTCTTTTCAAACTACCAACAGTTTTAGCTTAGGTTGAATGATGTGAAATTGCCATTTTTTAAGGTCTAAGGTAGTTGAATATTGGCAATTTTACATGACTCCATCTAAAAACTTAAAAAAAAAAATTTATTGTGATTTGGGTGAAAGTTTACAGAGCAAATTCACTTTCCATACAGTAGTTCACATACACTTCGTCTCATGACATTGACTACAATTTACCACAATGCAACAGCTCCCCTCCCACTTCCTCCCCATAGTTACCTCTTCCCAGTGTCCATCCCTCCATGCACTCCTGCCCCCTGAGCTGTCTCCCTGTGCATAAGCAGCCCTTCTCTCTCCCATGATTGTTCTCTCCAAGGAGTGTATCTACCTGAGGTAAATGTTCAGCTCATACACCTATGTTTTGTTCGGCTGGAAGCCACAGGTGTGAGTTCAATTCCAGACCTGAAGGGCAGCTAGGGGCCATAGTCTCAGTGGTTCCACCAGGGTCTATCAGACAAGCAAACCTGGTCCCTTTTTTTTCCCCCCAAATGGTTTTGAGTTTTGTTCCACATTGTTCTCCCTCTCTATCCAGTATCTCCTACATAGATCCCCCTCCGAGTGGTTGACAGTTTAAAAACTTTTCCTAAAATTCTTAATGCTTTGCTCTCTGCACATAGTAGGTGCTTAACAAATATTTGTTAATTGATGACCTACAGAAGAAGACAACCTATAAAAGAGGAAAGCAACAGCTATAAAACGAGTAAGTTCTAGGTTCCAGTGATACTTTCATTTGCCTTAAGTCTGCATGTGCAAGCCTTAAAGGGGTGAGACAGTCAGATTCGTGTCTCATCTTTTCTGATTTAGATGTGTGTCATCTGGAAAACATTATTTAGATTTTCAAACCCTGGGTCTTATTCAGGAGAGCTGTTATTTCCTATAATCTTTCTAAATAATCTACTACAGATCTTCTGGAAAATCCCCTCAATGGGACACCAAATGTGATCTATGACCCACTGTGACATTTGTATAAAATTTAAAGAATATATTATACAATGTAAACTCAGTCTCGAGTCCATAACTGCATTATGAGCTTTAACTTAAATATCCATATATCCTCAAACACACACACACACACACACACACACATCATGGCATTAACAAGTACATCTAATTTACATTACAATATTTTGAAACATTAATTTTTTATTGACCATAATCCATAGATGTGATACATAGAGTATATAGCCCATTCTGATTTTGAACAGCCAAAATCTGGAAGCAAGTCAAGAGGAGACTGGAGATTAGTCTTAAAAGGAAGTTAATGTTGGAAAATAATTGCCATTGAAAATCAGGCAAGCTAAGTTAGGTAAGCAAAAAACAAGGAAATCTTGCCCCAGTAGTCACCACTTTCCCTGTATTTGTGATTTTAATGGATATTATCCATTATGTTCAAGATAGGTAATTCATCCAAATGAGGATATTTGAATTCAAAACAGTTTTATATGTCTCTACACACTTAGAGGAGGATTTCTGATGGCACAGTGGTTAAGTGCTTGGCTGATAACCAAAAGGTCAGTGGTTAGAACCCTCCCAGCAGCTCAGCAAAGAAAGACCTGGTGATCTGCTCCTATAAAGAAACCCTGTAGGGCAGTTCTACTCTGTCCTGTAGGGTCACTGTGAGTTGGAATCAGTCCAATGGCACACAACAGAATCACAGCCCTTAGATAGCCTTACTCTTCAATATATATAGGTATGTCTTCATTCAACTAGTATTTGCATGCAGTTCCCCTACTAGGCTGTGGATTGCAGTAGTTAAAGAAACTACATATCTCTTCTCTCAGGAGCTTGCAATTTCATGGAGTGATAGCTTTCAGTATATAAGGAAAGCAATGAATAACCATGTGAATTACAGATTGACTGGAAAAACTATGAAGATCACAGAAACAAACAAACCAGTTGCTGTTGAGTGGATTCCGACTTGTGGAGACCCTGTGTGTGTCATAGTAGAGGTGTGTACAATAGAGTTTTCAAGGCTGTGACCTTTCAGAAGAAGATTGTCAGGCTTTTTACTGGGG
>NW_006921604.1:21003565-21004561 GCF_000298275.1 Orycteropus afer afer
GAGCAAAAAAAGGAGGGAGAATCCAGAGCTCAAGAGAAAGGACTGCTCAAGGACTGAAGGAACAGGACCCTTGTGCCATGGAAGGAGGAAGGACGGTCACAAATCTACCATTTTAGAGAGCTGTTACATTGTGGGAAATTGCAATCAATGTTATGAGACAAAATGTATTTGAACTGCTGCATGGAAAATGAAATTACTCTGTAAACTTTCATCCAAATCATAATAAAAATTAAAAAAAAAAAAAAAACTACCATTTTGTAGATCAGGTAGCCAGGCAATGATCTACAAAATGATGAAGCCTCTCCAGTTGCTTCTATTTCTTTAAGAAGCAGAAGACAAGCCACAGGAGTTTTCTGTGTCTTCAAGGATAGCTTTTGAATGCAGAAATGATCATTCAAATGGAAGTTACTTGAGTTTAAAAATATATACACAAATACAAAACCCTAGGTCTTCCTTAAGGTTTTAAATCCAGTTTACTAATCTTATTCTATTTATAAATCCAGCATTTAGCGATTCCTTTTAATTGCTTTGATTAATGTCTCTTTTCATTTTTAAATGTACTTAAATAAACTCCCTTAAGTGTTTTAAACTGCATTTATATGTCTATTAATTCAATTTCCTTTTTAAGTACTTCAGTTATCTAATTAACAAACAAACTTCTCCAAGTACTTAAGTAATCCTTGGAAATTTAATAAATTAAATTTATAAACATATAAATATGGTAAGTCTTAAGTTCTCTTAAATGCTCCAATGTTGTTTATACATTTAGTAGAATTCCAACCTAAATTCAAAGGTCTAAATTCAATTATATTTTAAGTGAAGAGGCCAAGTCCTCTTAAATTTTACAAGTGCAAGAACTACCAAATGTGCACATATATTTTTAACATTAAAAATAATCATGCTATAACAAAATGACAGCAACAAATTCAAACTTATCAATAATCACCCTGAATGTTAATGGATTAAATGCACCACTCAAGAGACGGAGAGTTGCAG
>NW_006921604.1:21008681-21014326 GCF_000298275.1 Orycteropus afer afer
AATAATAATAATAATAATCATGCTATCAGTTTGATTCCCTTAAACATTTTTATATTTAATTCATATCTTCCTGAGATTGTTGTTGTTGTTGTTATGTGCCATCAAGTCGTCTCTGATTCATAGCGACCCCTCCTTGGGTTTCCAAGGCAGTATCACTACGGAAGTAAATTGCCCAACCTTCCTTCCGAGGAGTGGCTTGTGAGTTTGAACTGCCAGCCTTCTGGTTAGCAGTCAAGTGCTTTAGGCACTATTCCACCAGAGCTCCCTTCTGAGATTAGGAAATATTTACCTACTGAAGAAATGATTGTCACCCCAAGCTATTTTGGCAAAACCTTCCTAAGAGGTCTCTGAGTTTGCCTTTTCAGCTGCTGGGTTCTTTAATGATCAGTGAGGTCACTGGCCCAAAGGCTAACTGGGTTCTTGCCCATGAGCTGTCAGTGCCATCCCAAAAGGTTTTTCCAAGGCCCTAGTTTCAAACTCTCACAACTCATGGTGATCTGGAATCCCTGCCACTTTATTTGATGCACCTAATCTATGCTAAAGAGTTCTGGTGGCACAGTGGTTAAAAAATTCGGCTACTAACCAAAAGGCAGATGGTTCAATGCCATCACCAACCAGCTCCGTGAGAGAAAGATGTGGTGATCTACTTCCATAAAGATTGACAGCCTTGGGAACCCCATGAACAGAGTTACACTCTGTCCTAGAGGGTCTCTATGAATCATAATCAACTCAATAGCAGTGGACTGTGAGTTTTTCAATCTATTTACAGGAGTCCCTGTTGTTGTGGCATGCCATCTAGTTGGTTCTAACTTATAGCAACCCTATAGGGTGGAGTAGAGCTGACCACTAGGGTTTCCAAAGCTGGTATCTTTATGGGAACAGATATCTAGGTCTTTTCTCCTACGGAGTGAAGGAAGGTTGGGCAATCCTACTTCCGTAGTGATACTGCCTCAGAAACCCAAGGAGGGGTCGCTATGAGTCGGGGTCGACTCGACGGCACATAACAACAACAACAACAACCACCACCAGGGCTCCTACATGGTGCCAATGGTTAACACACTAGGCTACTCACGGAAAGATGGAGGTTTTGTATATCCAGAAGCTCCTCGGCAGAATGACCTGGCAATCTACTTCCCAAAAGTTGGCCATTAAAAACTCTATAGAGCACAGTTCTACTTAGACACACATGGGTTGCCATGAGTCAGAATCACCTCCACAGCAACTTAATTTTTAAAATCTATTTACTGCTTCATTTTACTGGGAATTCTTTCCACATTGATCCTTCCTGCTAGGACAGCTCTTGAATAGATATGTAACTAATATCCAGTGGAATTTCTCATGGCTTTGTGTGGTTCTAAGATCATACCAATGAGAAAGGCAAGACCCCCAAGGGATGAGGGGTTTGAGGAGATAAGAAAAGGTGGGAGGTAGCCTTCACTAAGCATGAGAGTTTCATTGAACTTACTAGCCAACATGCCCACAAGATGGTGAATACTAATGAGGGGCAGGCTGCACTCCCAAATGCCCATACTCCTCTGTTCTCGTCTATTTAGCAGGAAGCAATTTTGTTTGTTTCAGGCTTACAAGTGTTCCAGCACCTGTTTATTCCAGGCTAACATGTTATTGTAATAACATAATTCTACTCAGATTGCTTCTCAAGTGTCATTTGGTACTTACTCCGTTTTAAAGAAAACCAAACAGGAAATTGCAGAGGATTTCTAGTGACTTACACTAGAAAATCTTTGCAGAACTCCACTCAGCAGGTCCATTCTCAATGGAAAGTGCTTTGGTTACCTAGTCCACTCTGACAGAGAATACCACAAATGGAATGGCTTGAACAAACAGGAGTTTATTCTCTTACAGTTCAGGAGGCTAGATGTCCAAGTTCAAAGTACCAGTCTGTAGGGACTGGGTGAAAGCCTCTCGACCTTGGGCTTCAGCTCTGCCTCTTGCACCCATCTCACTGAAGCTGGAGGCTTTCTTCCCTCAGGCAGCTGCTGGCTACTGGTGACAAGCCCAAGGTCGACAAGTAAAAAGAAACAGTCCCAATATCACCAAACCACATGGCAGACCATTGATTCAGGTCCATTAAGAGTCCTAAGATTGGCAGACAACATGGCAGGTTGCTGAACAATGACTCGGCTACGTGCAGGATTCCAGTTCACCAAAAGCTGCCAACCTTTCTCAATGCTTCTCCTTGTATACTAGAAGCAGACCACATCCCTAAGGCAGCTACTCAGCTGCTCCACTAGATTCCACCAGGGAGTTGACTACCAATCTCATAATGGGGAATAACTACATTCAGCTGCCCAGCCACTCAAAACCCAAGAAAGGCACAGGCCTAACTCAAAAGACTGGTGAATTTGCATCACTGCTATATTATAGAACAAAATAGCATGTTCTGATGCGTGTATAAAGGATGCCTGGGTAGCTCATACAGATTGTGCTCAACTACTAACTTAAAGATTGGTGATTCAAACCCACCCCACGTCTCTGCAGAAGAAAGGCGTGGCAATCTGCTTCTGGAAAGATGATAGCCAAGAACACCCTATAGAGCAGTTCAACTCTGTAACACATGGGTTTCCATGCATTGGAATTGCCCTGGCTGCAATGGGTTTGTGCTTTTGCGTGTTTGCTTGTTTTTGTGTACACGTATGGACTTCCTGGGTGGTCCAGTTAAGTGATTTACTACTAAGGTTGATGGTTTGATCTACTTCCAAAAGTTCACAACCTTGAAAACTATGGAATGCAGTTCTACTCTAACCAAGTGTGGTCGCCATGAGTCTGGATCAACTCAGTGACAATTGGTTTGGTTTCCTGGTTTAGTAACGTGTATGTATCGCATCTCCAATCATCTGTCAATTTGTCTTACAGTGATGGCTTGCATGTTGCTGTGATGCTGGAAACTATGACACTGGTATTTCAAATATCAGCAGGACCACCCTTGGCAGACAGGTTTCAGTGGAGCTTCCAGACTAAGACAAACTAGGAAGAAGGACATGGCCAGGTTCACTTCTGGAAAAAAAAAAAAAAAGAAAAGAAAAGAAAGAAAAATGGGCCACTGAAGACTTTATGGGTAGCAGGAAAATATTGTCTAATATCAGGTCAGAAAATATGTCCCTCGAGTTGGAAGACACTTAAAATACAACTGGGGAAGAGCTGCCTCCTCAAAGTAGAGTTGACCTTAATGATGTGTATGGAGTAAAGCTTTCAAGACCTTCATTTGCTGATATGGCACAACTCAAAATGGGAAGAAAAACCTGCAAACATCCATTAATAATTGTAATGTGGAATGTATGGAGCATAAATCTAGGAAAATTGGAAGTTGGCAAAAAATGAAATGGAATGCATAAAGATAGATATCCTAGGGATTAGTGAGCTCCAATGGACTTGTATTGGCCATTTTGAATCAGACAATCCTACTATGCTAAGAATGCCAAATTAAAGGGGAATGGTGTCATATTCATCATCAAAAAGAACATTTTAAGATCTATGCTGAAGTACAATGCTTGTCAGTGATAGGAAAATATCCATATGCTTCTAAGGAAGATAGGTTAATACTGATGTTATTTAAATCTACACACTAACCACTAAAGGCAAAGATGAAGAAATTGAAGATTATGCAGTCTGAAACTGACAAAACATGCATCAATAATTACTAGTAATTGGAATGCTACAGTTGGAAACAAAGAAGAAGAATCAATAGTTGGAAAAGATGGCCTTGGTGATAGAAACAGTGCAAAGATAGCATGATAGAATTTTGCAAGACCAATGACTTACTCATTGCAAATACCTCTGTTCAACAACATAAACAGCGACTATACACATGGAACTTGCCGGATGGAATACACAGGAATCAAATAGACTGTATCTATGGAAAGAAAAGATAGAGAAGACCTCATGAGTCAGAACAAGACCAGGAACTAATTATGGAACAGACCATCAATTGCTTATATGCAAATTGAAGTTGAGGCTGAAGAAAATTAAACAAGTCCATGAGAGCCAAAATACAACTTTGAGTATATCCTACCTGAATTTAGAGACCATTTTAAGAAGAAGGGCATCATACATGAAGAAAGCAAAATGTCATTAAAAAGACACGAAAGGAAGAAAACAAGATGGATATCAGAAGAAACTCTGAAACTTGCTCTTGAATGGAGCATAGCTAAAGCAAATGGAAGAGATGATCAATTACAAAAAGCTGAACAGATTTCAAAGGGCAGCTCAAGAAGACAAAGTAAAATATTATAATGAAATGTGCAAAGACCTTGAGTTAGAAAACCAAAAGAGAAGAATACTCTTGGCATTTCTCAAGCTGAAAGAACTGAAGAAGAAATTCAAGCTTTGAGCTGTAATATTGAAGGAATCTATAGACAAAATATTGAGGGATGCAGGAAACATCAAAAGAAGATGGAAGGAATACACAGAGTCACTATTCCAAATAGAATTGGTCTATGTTCATCCATTTCAGGGGGTGGCATATAATCAAGAACCAATGATATTGAAGGAAAAAGCCCAAGCTGCACTGAAGGATTGGTAAAAAAACAAGGGTCCAGAAACAGAATACCCATTGAGATTGTTCAACAAATGGATACAACACTGGAGGTGCTCACACATTTATGCCAAGAAATTCAGAAGACAGCTACCTGGCCTACTGACTGGAAGAGTTCAATATTTGAAAAATATTGAAAAATAATTTTTTCCCCAAAATAGGTGACTCAATAGAATGTGTAAATTATTGAACAATATCATTAATATCACACACAAGTAAAATTTTGCTGAAAATGATTAAAAAATGGATGCAGCAGTACATAGACAGGGAACTGCCAGAGATTCAAGCTAGATTCAGAAGGACATGTGGAACAAGGGATATCATTGCTGATGTCAGATGGATCTTGGCTGAAAGCAAAGAATACCAAAAAGATGTTTATCTGTGTTTTATTGACTATGCAAAGTCATTTGACTGTATGGATCATAACAAATTATGGATAACATTGTGAAGAAAGGAAATTCCAAAACGCTTAGTTGTACTCATGTTCCTATACATAGATCAAAAGGCAATCATTCAAACAGAAGAAGGAGATACTGTTGTTGTTGTTGTTGTTGTTGTTAGGTGCCGATGAATAGTCTCTGACTCATGGCAACCCTACGCACAGCAGAATGAAACACCACCTGGTCCCGTGCCAGTTCCACAATCCCTGCTATACTTGAGCCCATTGCCGCAGCCACCGCATCAATCCATCTCGTTGAGGGCCTTCCCCTCTTCCGTCAACCCCTCCACCTTACCAAGTATGACATCCTTCTCCAGGGAATAGTCCCTTCTGATAACATACCAAAGTAGGTGAGACAGTCTGGCCATTCTCACTTCCAAGGAACATTCCAGCTGCACTTCCTCCAGGACAGATTTGTTAGTTGTTTTAGCAGTCCATGGTACTTTCAGCATTCTTTGCCAGCACCATAACTCAAAAGCATCAATTCTTCTTTGGTCTTCTTTATTCATTGTCCAGCTCTCACATGCATATGAGGCAATTGAAAATATCATGGCTTGTGTCAAGTGCACCTTAATCTTCAAGGAGACATCTTTGCTCTTCAGCACTTGAAAGAGGTCCTTTGCAGCCAATTTGTCCAGTGCTATAGTGGCTAAG
>NW_006921604.1:21015211-21042075 GCF_000298275.1 Orycteropus afer afer
ATTCTTCTCAATGTTATCCACAATTTGTTATGATCCACACAATCAAATGCTTTTGCATAGTCAATAAAACACAAGTAAACATCTTTCTGGTATTTTTTGCTTTCAGCCATGATCCATCTGAGATCAGCAATAATGACCCTTGTTCCACATCCTCTTCTGAATCCAGCTTGCATTTCTGGAAGTTCTCTGTCAATATACTGCTGCAACCATTTTTAAATTATCTTCAGTAATATTTTACCTGCATGTAATATTAATGATATTATTCGATAATTTCCACATTCTGTGGTATCACCTTTCTTTGGAATGGTATAAATATGGATCTATTCCAGTCAGTTGTCTAGGTAGCTGTCTACTTGTCCAGGTATGCCAAATCTCTTGGCATAACCAAGTGAATGCCTCCATCAGGGCATCCATTTGTTGAAACATGCCAATGGGTATTCTGTTGATTCCTGGAGCCTTGTTCTTTGCAAATTCTGTCAGTTCAGATTCAACTTCTTCCTTCAGTGCCATTGGTTCTTGAACATATGCCTCCTCCTGAAGTGGATGAAGATCAACCTGTTCTTTTTGGTACAGTGACTCTGTGTATTCCTTCCATCTTCTTTTGGTGCTTCATGCAGCATTCAATATTTTGCCCATAGAATCTTTCAATATTGCAACTCAAGGCTTGAATTTTTTCCTTAGTTCTTCCAGCTTGAGAAATGCTGAGCGTGTTCTTCCCTTTTGGTTTTCTAACTCCAGGTCTTTGCACATTTCATTATAGTAAGTGACTTTGTCTGCTTCAGCTACCCTTTGAAACCTTCTGTTCAGGTCTTTTATCTTGTCATTTCTCCCATTTGCTTTGTTGTTGTTGTTATGTGCTGTCGAGTCAGGCCCAACTCATAGCGACCCCTCCTTGGATTTCCAAGGCAGTATCACTACGGAAATAGATTGCCCAACCTTCCTTCTGAGGAGTGGCTGTTGAGTTTGAACCACTAACCTTCTAGTTAGCAGTCAAGTGCCTTAGGCACTATGCTACATTTGCTTTAGCTCATGTTTAAAATCAGGAAGGGTGTGCATCAGAGTTGCATTCTTTCACCATATTTATTCAATCTGTATGCTGAGCAAATAATCTGAGAAGCTGGACTATATGAAGAAAAATGTGGCATGAAGATTGGACAAAGAATTATTAACAACCTGCACTATGCATAAGATACAACCTTGCTTGCAGTAAGTAAAGATGACTTGAAGCACTTACTGATGAAGATCGAAGACTACAGCCTTCACTATGGATCATACCTGAAAATAAAGAAAAAAATATCTTCACAACTGGACTAATATGCAATATCATGATAAATGGAGAAAATAGTAAAGTTGTCAGAGATTTCATTTATTTGAATCTACAATCATCATCCATGGAAGCAGCAGTCAAGAAATCAAAGGATATATTTGCACCGGGCAACTTTGCTGCAAAAGACTTCTTTAAAGTGTTAGAGAACAAATATGTCACTTGAAAGACTAAGGTGTGCCTGACCCAAGCCGTGGTATTTGAAAAAGCCTCAGATGCACATGATAGTTGGACAATGAATAAGGAAGACCACAGGAGAATTGATGCTTTTGAATTGTACTGCTGGAGAAGAATATTGAATGTACTATGGACTGCTAGAAGAATGAACAGATATGTCTTGGAGAAATACAGCCAAAATGCTCCTTAAAAATGAGAATGGCCAGACTTTGTTTCCCATATTTTGGTCATGTTATCAGAAGTTATTAGTCCCTGGAAAAGCATATCATGCTTGGTAAAGTTGAGGGTCAGCAAAAAAGAGGAAGACTCAAAAAGATGGATTTGACACAGTGGCTGCAATGATGGGCTCAAGCATGGCAACCATTATGAGGTTGGTGCAGGACTGGGCAGTGTTTCACTCTGTTGTACAGAGGGTCACTATGAGTCAGCACTCAGTCGACAGCACCTAACAACAGCAAAAGCATGTATTGCATTAGAGCTTAAATTCTTTAGCATTTGGTTTGTGAAAGGCTGTGTTGCTCAGTGAGAGCCCTAATTCCATTTTGAAGCTTACTTAAGTTCAGATGCCATTTGATTTCTTTCTGACCATTAAATCAGCCATGTGATTATGCTTAAACAAGGCCAGGGCAAGCCCAGGAAGGGGAAGTTTGCCCTCAGCAAGTGTGTGGTTGAAGGTAAATTAACCTTCATAGTAGTATGATGCTCACACAAATAACTAGGGAATCTGCCTGGGTTAGTACCTAATGATTTACTGAAAATACCTGCATGTTATTTAAGTTAAATGTTGGGGTCCTGGTGACTATGACTCTGGGTTGCATGGTCATGAGTCATGCCTGGACCACCTTGGAGCCAGGTGCTCAAAGCTCCAGAATGAATCCTATAAGCTTTTTAACCTGCAATTGTGTACTTGTTCCAATCATGGTCCTTTCCCTGCTTGTGTAGTCCCACTTGCAACAGGGATGGAATGACTTACCACCAATCATAATCTTGTGATGATTTTCTTTATTTTTTGTCACATGTCATGATAACCATGGCTGTATGTCAGAGGACACCATCGACCTCATACTGATGGTTTCCCTCATCCGGATGATTGTCTTTGTTTAAGGCTTAATAAAAGGGTCTCTATAGAATATGTTTTAATCTAGGGTCTTTTTTTCCCCAGACACAATATCATTTTATTTTAGAACTCTCAACTTTAACTTACTTTTTCAATTAAATTACCAATTACCAGATTAGAGCACATTGGTTAGAATGGCTTTTAATATAATTACAAAGATAAACCATGGGATATAAATTGGCTAACAGGGAAGGTAAGAAAAAGAGAGATTGATAACAAAAGAGAAAATTCCAGGGATCAATTAATTGGAAGGCCTGAGGGGAGCTCTGGTAGCATAGTGGCTAAAACACTTGCCTGCTAACCAGACACCTGGCGGTTCAAACCCACCAGCCACTCCTCGGAAGGAAGGTTGGGCAATCCTACTTCCATAGTGATACTGCCTCGGAAACCCAAGGAGGGGTCGCTATGAGTCGGGGCCGACTCGACGGCACATAACAACAACAACAACAACAGTGAGACTGAAAGGAGCTCCAGTGGTGTAGTAGATAAGGCATTTGCCTGCTAACCAGAAGGTTGGCGGTTCAAACCCACTCACTGCTCCGTGGAAGGAAGATGGGACAATCTATTTCTGTAAAGAGTTACAGCCTTAGAAACCCAGTGGAGGTCACTGTGAGTCAGAATTGACACAATGGCAGTGAGTTTGGTTTTTTTGAGTTTGAGTGAGATTGAATAATTAAATAAGTAATCTAGTAGGATAATTGATTGTGGTTAGAAAATAGAATGTGTGAATGACAAATATAGAGGTGATACAGTTGGTGACCAAGATGGAAAGGAGAAAAATGTCACTGGAGAGATGTAAAAAAGTACATTCATCAGGATGACCTTGGCCAACTTTTGCTCTTTAAAAATTGTGCTCCAAAGGTGGTACTTATGTTGCTGATCAAACACACTGCTTCTCTTTCTTGTAAAGGTATGGAAGCACATTTATAGAATGTCCTGGACTTGATGGGACTTTAGCAAACACCTGGACCCATACTGTTATTTTATAAGCAACAAAACTAATGCATAGAGAGATTGTTGATGTAACATAGTAAGTGCTTTTGAAGAGCAAGGACTTCAAGCACAGCCATGGGCCTCTTCAAACAGTCAAGTCACTGTGGTGGACAATCTTTCAAATGGGATGTGTCTTGGTGGCAGGTTATTTATTTATTTATTTAAGAATCAATTTTCCTGGCATCACCAATAGACATGTTGCAGCCATGCCTACCAACTACAGTACTGGTGTCAAAATTTCCTTTTGTAGACATATCTCAGTGATCATCATGCACTTCTAAAGGTCCAAAAGATGATGGAATTATCTGCTGGCTGGTCAGCCCAGTGATTTCAACACTATGATAATGGGGCTGAAAGCAAGGCCATGACCTTGAGCCTAAACTGGGCCATGAACCACGCTTCCTACTCTGTGGGGACAAGAGGGGAAAGGAGTCATCTGCAACTGAGAAAGCACAGGAGTATTCTGAAGTTGGTGGAGAAGGAGATGAGTGTTGTTTAAGGAGCAAGAAACAAATATGTTATCATTATTGGGAAGCAGGAGACAATAGATTTCCTAACAATTATTCTCATCTTTCATGATTAAACTTAATAGTGTTATTTTCCACCCATCAGTTTCTGATCACTTGAGGTCAGTGAATTTGAAAATAAGCACTTTCTCAAGAAGCATCTTCAGGTAAATTTAATTTTAGGGGTCCTCAACTAAGTGAGTGGCCAGGCACTTGGAAGTCAGGGTCTTCTACCTCCTTCACAGGCTGCTATCCAGGAGTTTCTGTATTTTGAAAATGGACCAGACAGATCATCTAATTCTCTCTAGATGAAAGCTCCCCCTCAACAGCAGTCTCTCTGAAAGATATGTTTCCTATTGACAGCATAGAACTGGGAGTCACCTTGGAAGACCTTGTCAGTAAAGTATAAACTCCAAAAACCAAACTCACTACCATTGTGTAAATTAGATGAAGACAGTAGGACCATTGTGAGTGGCACCACGTTTCATCAGGACCATGGAAACAACTGCCCTGACTGATGCAGAGAAAGCAGCCACAACAAATCTCAGCCACCAGGCTAGACACTGAGGCCAAGAAGCCTAGGACCAAGACAATCAGCCAGCCTCCAAAGGGCGAGATTTCCAGCCCACTGAGTGAAGTGGATCATGGGGGACCACTGTTCCGTAATTACCTAAGCCTCCATTTCTAACTTACAGAGCCTCAGAGACTCAAAAATACACCTCTGTCTCTCCACTCTGCTCTTTTCCGACTCAAGTAAGTCTCCAAATGGATTTTCCTATCTCTAATCTCAACCTACTACACTTACTCCTCACTTGTCAACTATCCTCACTTATCAATGATCTCATTATCCAACACTTCGCATTTACAACAATAGTTAAAAAATCTTCTATCTGACTATTTTGCACATTAATGATGTATATTCGGCAGTAATGAATGCTGAGGTGTTAGGCAAGAGTAATGCTGGCTGTGATGTTTAATGTTATGTGTCAAATTGGTTGGGCCATGATTCTCAGTGGTTTGGAAGTTAAGTAATGATGTAATTTGGCAGTTATGCAACGATATAGTCATCTTCTGTTTTGTGATCTGATATGGTCATCCTCCCTTTTTGCATAATACCAATTTTTGCATAATGACCTGGTCTTTGGAACCTAACAGTGTCGGTAAGTAATAAGTGGGTGTGCTATCTGTCTTCTACACAGTTGCTGTGTGTGGAGGGTTGTATTTTACAAAAATAGTTAGTTCCATCAATTTTATTTTCCAAAAATAGATAGTCCCATATATTCTTCCAGAATCTTGCCACTCCTCTATCAAGAAATAGAGCTTAGGTCCCTTCCCCTTGAAACAGGCTAGGTGTTTGTGACTGCCACAACTAGTAAAATAACACAGAAATCATACTACATGATTTTGGAGGCTAGGTCATAAAAAGCAATACAACTTCCTTGTAGCTATTTCTCTTGGAATGCTCATCCTTGGACCTAGTCACTATATTGTGAAGAAGTCCAGGTGCATAGAGAGGCCTGTGTGGAAAGCAACCAAGTTTTCTGGCCCTCATTATTGACTGAACTCCCACCTGCAGCCCACATCAACTTGCCAGCTATATGAGTGAGCTGTATAATCTTGGAAGCAGATCCTCCAGCCCATAGTCAAGCCACACCAGCTGATGCCACATGGAGCAGAAATAAGCCTTCCCCGATGAGCTTGGCTGAAATTGCAGATTTGTCAGCAAAATAAATGATTGTTGTTGTTTTAAGCCACTGTTTGGGGGTGGTTTGCTGTGCAGTGGTAAATAACCAGAACACCAGCACATGGCTTCCCAGTATCAAGTCCCCAATTAGTCCAGTTTACATTCCCTTCATGCTCAGATCCCTCCACTGCAGCAGCCCAACTCTCTCCAGCCCTCTAGTCATAACCTACTATTTTTAGACACCTGGTCTTACCATGCTGTCTTGTGCCTTCTTGCCTTTGTACATGCTCTTCCCTCTGCCTGGAACTCTCTTCTTTCTAGCCTTATCTGCCACCCTCTTTTTACTTACTCTGAGTTGTCTTTCAACATGCAGCTGAATATCCTCTCTAGGAAGATTTCCATGCTCCCTTTCCTCAATGTGGACTAGCTACTCCTCTCCGGCATGATCCAACAGGAATCTGAGAATTTCTTGGTTATAGTGTATACCACCTTATACCATAATGTATATGTATCTTCCTCCCCTATGAAATGGTGAGCTTCTTGTGGGTAGGCTCCACCTTATTTGTCTTTGTAACCCCAGAGATCAGCACAGTGCCTATCATACAAAACATGCTCAATAAATATTTAATGAATGACTGATTCCAGCCATGGAGTCGTTGAGTCCTATAAGAGCTAGAAGAGTATATATAATATTTTAGCTGAGATGGCCTTAATGAAGTTATCAGGTCCCCTCTTCTCTGATGAGGTATGCTCACTTTTATGCAGTTGACTTCTTTTACTGGATATCACCAACTGCTTTCTTTCATTTCTAGCTCTTGCATTTAAGACTAGTCCAGGCTATATTTGCAGAACTACTTTATTTATATTATCCATTGGTGCCCAAAGCAGAGTGTATAGCGTGATGTTATCTGAAGCTAGATTCATTAGGAACAAGCAGAAAAGTGCTTTATTTATTCTGCCATTGTTCTTTCATTCGTTCTCTTTCCCTCTTTCCTTCATGTTGTTGGAACTCTTGAGCCAGTCTCATAACATTTTTGTCCCCTTTGGTCACAAAATCAGTCTTGTTTCAGGCTTGAAAATTTCCAACCAGTGGAATTCTGGAATTTTATCCAATTTAAAGCTATCCCTAGTGTGATGGAAGAACTGGGAAAAAAGATAGTGAAAATGGTTGCACAACAAAACCTGAACAATGTAAGCAATGTAACTAAATTGTACACACAGAAACTGTTGAATTATTGTATATTTTGCTGTGTATTACTTTCACACATGCACAGGCAGGGGAGGGGGGGAAGGTCAATGGTGGAATAAAAAGTAAGAAAAGCTATCCCAGTGTTGGTCTCCCTCTGGTTGGAAACTTTCTGAGGGGGAAGGCAGGCTGATCTGCTTCTCCTCAATTCTTACTCCATTTCTCCTCCTCCTTCTGGTGGCAGTGAATTGGAGAGGGAGCAGAAAGGAGGGTATAGGGCAGGAAATGCCTTTTCTTTCCCATCTGTTGTAATCAGGATGTGGATGGGTGTACAACTGCTGGATCTTCTTTCCACAGGATGCTTGGTGAACCTCTGGAATCCCCTTTCTGGGACTTGTGGGCTGCATCTGTCTTCTGGCTGGCTCTTCTGACTCTACCCACAGTTTCTGGGTTTCCGCTGTAGAGTTTTCCTCACCTCTCAGGCAATGTCCTTTGGTGGGTTCCCTTTTAAGTTGTTCCCAGACTGGCTCCTTTCTGCAGTGTTCATAACCGTTCTCTAAATTTACCTGCATTTTCCACCACAAAAGTGCGGATTCTTCCCAAAGCAGCTAGTTCTCTTCATTCTGCTTCCAGAAAAGAGCTGCTCTAAGCTTTAGGCTTAACAGGTGAGAAGCAAATAATATTCCCCATTCACATCAAACTCCAGGTGACACTATGTCCAACTCTCTAAGCAGTCCTGTAAAGTTCAAATCACTATGCTTGAGGTGAGAGGGAACAGCTTCCTTTTGACATGGGGTAAAGGTCAGCTCTCCCTCAAATATTCCTCAATGCCAATTTATTCCATCAAAACCTACTCCAAGGTGTTGTGAGCGATGCTAGAAGATCTGGTTCTACAATCTCTATGCATTTAGCTTATGGATATGACACCTATTCTAGTGGTGTAATGCCTACACCACTAGACTGCTTACCAGAAGGCTGGTGGTTCAAACTCACCAGCTACTCCTCAGAAGGAAGGCTGGGCAATCTACTTCTGTAGAGATACCGCTTCAGAAACCCAAGGAGGTGTCTCTATAATTTGAGTTGACTCAATGGCAGAGAGTTTGGTTTGAGTTTGTATTAGGATGGTCAAAACAAAAAAACCCATAGTCATGGAGTCAATTCCAAGTCACAGTGACCCCCATTGAGTTTCCAAGGCAGTAAATCTTTATGGAAGTAGATTGCCCCATCTTCCTTCTGCATAGCAGCTGATGAGTTTGAACCACCAACCTTCTGGTTAGTAGTCAAATGCCTTAGGCACTGTGCCACCAGAACTCCTTGGCACCTAACATATTGTTTTCAGTCTTTGGGACCACAGCCTTAACTGTAAGACAAAAGGAGTCCAAGTTTTACATACTGTTACACCTACACAGTTTTTCGCAGAGTTTATGTTCTCAGATGAATCTATTAGTTGTGGAGGCCCCATGTTTATGTAGCTATTTTGGTTCAGGTGTACCTGTGATTGTATGACAGGAGGGGAGGCAGAAATTAATTTGCATGAGGGTTTTTGGCAGAATGAGAATGAAAGAATGTGCAGCAGTGTGTGCTTGGGTGGAGAGGGAAACAAAGAAAATGAGACCGCCATTGCTGCCTGAGGATAGTCCCCCTCTCTGGCATTACAAATTTATTTCTCAGCCCATGGGAGGAAACAAGAAAATGACTTCCTTATGGACTCAGTAAGACTCAGGATTGTGGACACAAGTAGTGGACATCAACAGGAAACTCCTCCTTGGAAGAATACGATGGATCCACAAGGCAGCTGAGAAGTTTGCTTAGGAGCCAGGATAAGACTCACTCAGTGTCCAAAAATAAGTGATTGAAACCCTTGAGTGGACCTGGAGACTCAGCTTTAATGAATGAGGTGAGGCTAGATTTTTGATAACATGACAACACTGAACCTACAGGCTCCTAAAAACAAAGGGTATAGTTTTAGTATATCAACACAGGTTGGGTTTTAAAACACTTCCCCTAATTATTTCTTTTCAAAGACTAGATGCTGAGACCTTTTTGTTTGGCACCTCGTACAAAAGAGTTGGTTTCATTGATCTTACTATCACATCTCTGCCTGGGTATTATTTTAACTTCCTGTTTCACAGAAATAAGTTAGTGTCTCCTTACGCCCCCATGTCAAAACTGGTACAGTGATAACACTCCCATAGTAGAGTAATATAAGTAATAACTACTCAGAAATTTTGTCTTGTCTGGATCATGACTTGGGAGCTCTGGTGGCATAGTGCCTAAGGCATTTGACTGCTAACCAGAAGGCTGGTGGTTCAAACCCACCAGCCACTCCTCAGAAGGAAGGTTGGACAACCTACTTCTGTAGTGATACTGCCTTGGAAACCCATGGAAGGGTTTAAATCATGGCTTTAATTTTTTTCTTTTTGGGAAGAGACTGAGATGTAGGTTATATCTCCAGAAGATTCCTGGGCTGCCCTAAGCAACCCTTAAGATATGTTTTCAAACAATCTCAGATAGGTCTCAGCACGTGATGAAAATACAAAAGCGGTAAATGCATTCAAATTATTCACTTGATTAAAAAACATTGCAGTATCTCGAGTCTCTGCTAACCTCTTTTGAACCTTGGCCTCTCAGGGTTCTTTGTCTGGAATTCCACTTAAAATGCACAGCAAATTCTGACTGCTTTTATAAACTTTTCTCTTGTCGTCTTTCCGACACCCACAGGCCATCAGTCCCCGCAGTTGCCAAGAACGGCTCCTCTTGTCCAGCGTTTTCCATCGTCAGCCACAGCCAGGCTGTCCGTGACCCCTAGGGCTCCTTCCTGCAGCATAGATTATCACAAAGACCTCTCTCATAGCTGTTTCTCTCTGTCCCTAGAGGTCGCTGGGTTGAGTCCCTGGGTTAGAAACTTAAGCCACAGCTAAATGTAGTGACACAATTTGGCTATTGTGTGAACTGCAAGTCAGTGGGCGGGCAGCAGCAGCCGGGCTGACTCACCAGGCACACCTGCCCCGCTTGTCCAGCGAGGCTTCTGAGTGTGGGCGGGGCTTTTTTGATGCCATCTACCCCAGGGCCAGCTCTTCCACTGGCCCCTGAGCACTTGGGACTGTCTTTACTGTTGCTTCTGGCCTTGCCGCCTTTCTCCTGTCCTTGCCTTTTCCATCCCAGTGCAAAGGCCCAGAATCCAGTCCTTAGACACTTGTCTTCTAGGCACTGCAGCCCCAAGCCCACCCTAGTCTTGAGCAGGCAGTGTACCTGCGAGGCTGCACCTCACTCTGAGTTTGAGGTTAGCGATATAAGCTGGTTGCCAGTGGAATCCAATACTCAGCATATCAAGGAGAAGCTCCTTCTTGCCTCTCATGAAACCTTCAAGTTGCAGCAGTTTCAGCCAGGTCAGCTGGCAGTGGCCTGGGTATCAGGGCTGATGTGGCAAGGCTGGGGGTCTTAGTGAAGCTCAAGGATGACAACCACAGAGCCAGGGCTAGTGGAGAGAAAGACAGGGTGGGAGCCCTGGAGGAACCAGAACTTTCAATGATTTAATATTGGGAGCTAATGCAGTAACACAGAAGATGCCCAAGAGGAGAAATAACACCAAAGGGAGGCAGGTGTCTGTGAGGCCTGCCTAAGACCTGGAGCTGGGATGACACCAAAGTGCCAGACCCAAGAATCCAGGGAGGGCACAATAGTGGGGATAGGATCCAGAAAGGAGAACCAGGAAGACAGGAGTGAGGCTGAAGAGAAGTGCTTGGAGGACCCAGCACAGCTTCCCAGAGGCCTATGCTACCCAACATGGTAGCCACTAGCCACATGTAGTTATGAGCACTTGAAACGTGGTGAATCCAAATAGACATAAGATGCATAACACATTTCCAAGACTTTATAAACAACGAAACAAAAATATATATATATATCATTAATAATTTTGTATTGATTATATGTTGAAATTGGTGGCATAGTGCCTAAGGCATTTGACTCCCAACCAGAAGGCTGGTGGTTCAAAGCCACTGGCCACTCCTCAGAAGGAAGACTGGGCAATCTACTTTCTTAGAGATACTCCATTGGAAACCCAAGGAGGGGTTGCTATGTGTTGGAACAGACTCAATGGCAGTGAGTTTGGGTTGTTCTTTTTTTTTCTCCATATGTTGCAATTATAATATATTGGATTTATCAAGTTACATAAAATATATGGTTAAAATAATTTCAACCTGTTTCTTTTTACTTCTTTTTTTATGTCTACTAGAGAATTACATATTTGGTTCATATCCTATTTCTATGGGAGTATGCTGCTCTCTGCTGTTTGCTCACCTTAATTCCTAGGGTCCCCCAGCTGTATACCCACCTCTCCTAAGCACACCACCCCCTCCTACAGCAGACCCTTCTTCTGCCTTCACTGAGACTTGGTGCAGAGTGCCTACAATGTACCAGGTGTTCTTTGCACATTATTTCCAATCTTAACACTAATCCTCCAAGGAAGATGTTATTATTCCCACTAAGAAAATGAAAATGCAGGAAAAATAACTTTCCCAAGGCCACATGTCTTAAAAGTCTCAATATTTGTGGCATGGTTTTCCGGCTCCAAAGCCCACACACACTTTTTCCATCACACCATCCTGCCTTCCTCCTTTTTCCTACACTTCCCCCTCTGTTGTCAGCCCCTGATGCCAGGGCAGGGACAATGACTCCACAACCCCCTGAGCCTCCTTGCCCTCAGATGTGAGATTTACAAAGTAGACCAACCTCTCCCTGGGCCCAGACTTCCAGAAGCTCAGAGACAAGACCACCCCAAGCTCTGCCAAGTAATGCCTGGCTGAGCAATCACAGTAGTCCTACTCAGCCAGGGTTCTTGGGAGCCGTCAGACTTCACTACAGGCCTGGAGGTTTCCTAACGGCCTGGCCTAGACCTTCTAGAAACATTGAGTAGAGACGGTATGAGATTGTCTGGCCTCTGTGCCTTTGCATATGTTTTTGCCTCTGCCAGGGACACCCTCCCATGCTTTACCTGACTCCTACTGGCCCTTCACGTCTGGTCGGGATGCCTCTTCATGCTCTTGTAGCATCCTGTTCTACTCCCACCTAACCATTCGTCATATCCTAGGGTAGGGAGTCTCAGAGTGTGGTGCCTGGACCAACAGCTTCAGCAAAACCTGGAAATTAGCAGAAATACAAATTCCCTGACCCCACCCTGACCTTCTAAATCAGAAACTCTAGGGGTAGGGGGGTCAGTAATCTGTGATTTAACAAGTCCTTCAGATAGTACCTGCGTGGCATAAATGGCTTATGCTTAACTGTTAGCCTGAAAGCTGGCAGTTCACACCCTCCAGGGGCACCACAGAAGAAAGGCCTGAGATCTGCTTCCAGAAAGAATACAACCAAGAGAACCCTATGGAGTCCCACTCTGTGACACAGGAGTTTATCACGATTCGGAATCTACTTGTCAGCAGCAGGTTTTGTTTTCAGTTTTCAAATCATTCTGATGCCCGATCCACTGGCTAAAGGAAACCTTCTGGTTTATTTGTCTTTTCCATTTCTGACTGTAGACTCTATGAGTATAAGAACCGTATCTTGTTTATTGTAGTATTCTGAACCACTACCCTAATTCCTGACACATTTTATGTGCTCAGTAAATGTTTATTCAATGAACAAGCATAGATTTGTCTAATTTAGTTGACCAACTTTGTTTCTAAACAAAGTCTGATTAGAAAAAAAAAAAAAAAATAAGTGGTAGCTGTGCATAGTGACCTCCTTCTGAAGAGGAATATTGGGTGAGAGAAGTAACTTTACAGTGGAGAAACCTAGCACATACTACCTCAGCCAGGTGCTCAAGGTCAACACAACAGTGATAAATGATGTTGATAGCATGTACCCTTGACGTGATGTGATGAGAATGGCATTTCCCCTCTTCCTTTCAAGAACCCATAACTACAGTCTAATCATAAGGAAAACATCAGACACACTTTCTACAAAATACTTGACCAGTACTCCTAAAGGTCATCAAAAACAAAGAAAATCCAAGAAATATCATAGCCAAGCAAAGCCTAAGGAGATGTGACTGCTAAATGTAGAGTGACATCCTGAATTTTTTTGTGGTATTTTTGTGGAAAATAAAATGGGTGTTAAGTAAAAACTAAGGAACTCTAATAAAGTGTGAATTTTAATGAATAGTAATGTATCAATATTAGTTCACTAGTTGTGGCAAGTGTACCACAGTAATAATGTAAGGTGTTAGCAATAAGGGAAACAGTGTGGGTTATACAGGAACTCTTTGCACTATCTCTAAAAGTTTTTGGTAAATCTAAAACAATTCTGAAATTTGAAGTTTATTAAAACAAAGAAACGACAAATATTCCCTTCTGCCTTGTTGCTGAGCCCAATCCAATGTGGATTTGACTCATGGCTTACTGATTGCTAGCCAGGAGACTAAATCAATGACACAATTGTGCTTTGTTTGATTCCGAGTATTTTTCATAAAATTTAAATTACTTCCTAACATGTAAAAAAACAGGAAAAACATTGAAAATTTCAAACTTCCCTTGAAAAATCAAAAGATGAGGCAATTCTGAGCTTAAATTCCCAATTGCCCCATCCAGGGCTTCAGCTCTCCAACTTGCCACAGTTTCCACCATTCTCTATTGTCTTTCCAGAAACTAGACTTCCTGTCAGCTGCCATCAGGGTTGCCTTTGCTCTGATTTGTTTTCCTTGCCCCAGGTTTTCTTTATTCCTCCTCTATGCTACCTTCCTGCGTCTTGTGGCCCTCTGAGGCTTTAACCCTGGCCCATGCTCACCCAACTGTGTCTCCATCTGAAGGAGGTCACTGGAGTCCTTGAAACACCTGAACTTGTCTGCATCTCTCAGTTGGTGCTGACTTTATCCACCCTGAGCCTCCCCAGAGGTCAGCTACATCTTTCAACTATGTTCCACTTTTATTTTTATCGAGTTCCTACTCTCCTCTCAGCCTGAAAGAAGCTTCCCCACCCCCCATCCTTTTCTTTTTTAACATAGAACCATTTAGTTATTCTAGGTACTTAGGTGCTTAAGAAAAGTCCTAAAGTTACCTCTCATTAGGAAAAGAACTAACCATGATTTTAGATAGTTTTATAAACATGGCTAGCAAACCAGAAATGGTCTTATTTGCTCACATAGACCTGTCTGCAAGTCTGCTTGGGCCTGTTGGAAGCAGACAACCTCATAGGAGAATTTAATGCTATGGGCCAGGTTCACATATGAGTGAGTATCATGTAATTACTGTGAAAAGAGAAATTCATTTATCTCCCTTTGGAAATATGTTTAGAACAGGAAGGGTAAAGAAACCTGTAAAATATAGTCACATAGGTAAAGAGAAAACGTAAGCATTACATGTACTGATGAGAAGGAGAGGGTAGAATGTCCGTAGTTTCCTTTTTAGACTCAACTTCCTGCTTGCTATCATCCTTCTGGGATTAATTCTCTCTTAGGCCTCCAGAGTGCTTGGGTGGTGCGGACAGTTGCACACTTGGCTGGTAACTGAAAGGTTGGCCTTTTGAGTCCACCTAGAGGTGACTTGGAAGAAAGTCTGGTGATCTGCTTCTGAAAAATCAGCCACTGAAAACTCTGAGAAGCACAGTTCCACTCTGATGCACATGGCATCTCTATGAGTCGGGTTTGACTTGCAGGCTTTATTTTGACTTGAAGGTTTATTTGACTTGAAGGTTTATTACATAGTGCTCAAAGTATCAGGACACCAGGCACAGCACAGGGAGTGGAAGATATAAGACTGAGAACAGTGGGAAAGAGAGAACATCTGCACTCCCTGAAGAAACAGCACCTCTGCAGAGAAACTACATGGTAAGACTGATATTTGGTATTTAGTTGTCCCTGAATAGAAGTACCAGCTCATCACTTATACCTTACTAGTCCAAAAGCCTCAGTCTCGTCTTAACACAGCATTGTAGTGCCTCAGTCAGTAGTAATACCAAAAAAACCCAAACTCACTGCCATCAAGTCAGTTCTGAGTCATAGCAACCGCCATTGGGTTTCTAAGGCTATAAATCTTTATGGAAGTGCCTTATCTTTCTTCTGTGGAGCTGCTGGTGGGTTTGAACCACCAACATTGTGGTTAGCAGCCAAATGCCTTAAACACTACACCACCAGAGCTCCTTCTGAATAGTAATAGCCCAAATTTATCAGATTTTACAAAAGCCTCCAGCAAGTTAAGACAGAGACCTAAACAAACCAATATCTCCAAAACATGAAGCAGACAATATAGACATGAGAGAGAGAGAGAGAGAGAGAGAGAGAGGGAGAAATCTATATCTAGAACAAAACCAAACCTGTTACCACTGATTCTATTCTAACTCATAGCGGCCCTATAGGACAGGATAGAACTGCTCCATTGGGTTTCCAAAGCTGTAAATCTTTTGTGGAAGTAGACTGACACAACTTTCTCCCAAGGAGTAGCTAGTGTGTGAGGACCACCAACTACCAACCTTTTGGTTAGCAGTGAAGTGTTTAACCACTGCACCACCAGGGTTTTTTTTCTCTCTCTCTACACACACACACACACGTACACACACACATGATAAGATAATAATAGTTAATGGACATTTACTAAGTGCTGTATGTACTGTTGAATGCACACACAACCCTGTGGGTTAGGTGCTATTATTCCTGTTTTAGACAAGAAAAAAAAAAAGAGAGAGAGAGAGAGAGAGAGAGATTCAGAGAGGTTAAGCAACTTGACCAGAGTTACTCAGATAGTAAACAGACAGTAAGGATTTGAACCCAATAAGTCTTCTTCAAAAGTCTGTAATTCCAACTGCTACACAATAAGTACTGTTCTCAGACCATGATAAAGGAGCTCTGGCGGCATAGTGTCTAAGGCATTTCACTGCTAACCAGAAGGTTGGTGGTTTAAACCCACCAGCCACTCCATGGAAGGAAGATTGGGCAATCTACTCTCATAAAGATTTACTGCCTCAGAAACCCAAAGGGGGTTACCATGAGTCCGAATGGACTCGATGTCAGTGAGTTAGTTTGTGAGACTGTAATAAGAATTAGATGGTGTAAAACTGGAACAGTCAGAAAACAAAAGAAAGCCCGTGGAGGTTAAAAACAAAATTGTCTTAATAATTTAAACTTAAAACCTGGGCAATAATTTTGAGAAAATCTTCTAAAATGTTAAACAAAAAGAAAAAAGATGGAATTTCAGGATAAAATGGAAATAAAATTATAGGATCATAGCAATCTGAACAACAAACTTTTGGGAGTTCATACCACAAAACTGAAAGGGAGAGGAAATGGTGGATAAAGAAGTCATCAAATTTCCTGGGAGATGGAGGAGAGGGGAAGTAAGGGCAGGACTGAAAGCTAAACCCTCATCTATAAAAAACAAAAAAATGAAACAAAACAAAAGACCAAGCTGTTAATAGATTCCAAGTCATGGTAGCTCCATGTGTTATGCAGTACAACTGTGCTCCACAGGGTTTCAATGGCTGATTTTAGGAAGTAGAGTGCCAGGCCTTTCTTCTGTGGAGCCATTGGGTGGTTTTGAACTGCCAACCTTTTGGTCAGTAACCAAGAGCAAATCATTTGTGCCTCCCAGTGATAGTATGTTAATAATAGGTCAAGTCTAAAATCAAAAAGGAGCAGTCTAACTGTATTACTTAGATACTTGGTCCAGAAGTCAATACTAACTGTTGAAAGTAAATGGTGAGCTATAGGGAAAGGGAGAGTGGTGACATTATAAATTACTGGTGAATCAGTTTGTAAATCAATTTGAATATAAGCTTATTGTATTCCAAAATTCCACTGCCAGACATATGCCAGAAAATTCTATACTCTCCCCCATAAATGAAGGCACATAAGAATGTTCATAGCAGCATTGATTATAATAAATAGCAAAAACTGTTAAAAAAAATATCAAATAATCACCAGCAGGACACCAGCTAAATAAATTGTGAGAAAGTTATAAAACACTAATTTTGAGTGAAAAAGTTGCAGAGTGATACATGTTATATATTATGTATATAAAGGTTAAAAACATGCAAAACAGGGATACATGTTAGTTAACATTATATATGTACCATATATGTAGAAAATTTTCAAAAATGAATGATGATTGTTAATAACACATCCAGAATAATTGCCTTGTGTGAAGGGATGAGGATATGATCAAGGAGAGAGGTACATAGGCCCTTCACCTGTGTTGGTAGTGTTTCATTTCTTAAGCTGTGGTAGGTATACCAGTGTCAACTGTATTTTACCTTACTTTCTTTTTAAAACAGTTTTGAACTGTGAAATATACTGTATAACTTAGATCCACAATTTATCATCTATTTATGAAGTAAACACCCATAAAACTGCCACTCAGGTCAACAAATAGAATATTACCGGCACCCAAAAGCCCCCTGCCCATAAATCTCTTCCCCATCTGAATACCTTTCTTTATTCCAGAGATAACCACTATTCTGACTTTTACAGTAATCTTACTGTCAACATTCTTGATAGTTTTACTTGTGTCATTGAACAATGCAGTTTGGTTTAGCCCATTTTAAAACTTTATATAAATGGAATCATGCCGTATTATTTTGCATCTGATTTCTTCTCCTTGGTATTATATTAATAAAACCCTCTGGGTTGTGTGTGTGTGTGTGTGTGTGTGTGTGTCTTAACTAGTTGCTGTCAAGTTGATTCTGACTTATGACAAACCCATGTGTGTCAGAATAGAACTGCAATCCATAAGGTTGCCAATGAATGATTTTCAAAAGTTAATCACCGAGTTTTTTCTAACAAGGTACCTCTGCAAAGGCTCAATATTCCAGCCTTTCAGTTAGCAGCTCAGTGTGTTAATTGTTTGTACCTCCCAGGGAGTCTTGGATGTGTGTCTCCATCATCCATTTAAGGAGCTCTGGTAGTGTAGTGCCTAAGGCACTACTGCTAATCAGAAGGCTGGTGGTTCAAACCCACCAGCCACTCCTCGGAAGGAAAGGTTGGGCAATCTACTTTTGTAGTAGTGATACCACCTCAGAAACCCAAGGAGGGGTCACTATGAGTCGGGTCCTACTTGACAGCATACAACAACAATTTTTTTAATATATGAAAAGGCATTTATTGGCTCCATTCTTGCTGAGACTTTGCTGATTACTAGATATATTTTAATGTCTAAATTTTAATGTGCCTCTCAAGAAAGGTGTCTGGTTAAAACAAAGAAGAAAAACTGAAGAAAGAACAAAACTAAACAAAAGGTGGGAAACATTTTGCCAATTTGAGTGTATTAGCTTCAGTTCAGATGGCAAGAGTGGTGTTGTAAGTGAATTTGTTCTAAATCTCATGCTTGTGTAGAACCATGGGCTCTAAAATGTTAAGATGCATCAGAATGCCTTGGAAGACTGTTAAAGAAAGCATGCTCACTCCCACTCCCGGAATTTGTAATTCAGTGCTCTGGGTGCAACCCAAGAAATTGCGTATCTAACAGTGATGACGTTTTGAAAACCACTGCTGTAGAGAATTCTTGTGTAGGAACTGACAGGCATTCTGAACTTGAAAAATGAAATAAAAAAGAAGAGCATGCAAATTTTTGTGTCACAAAATTACTTTGAAGACTCCTTGCCTAAAATCTTGTTGGGACTGGAACAGTGTTCATGTCTTTGTGAAAATTAAATTCAGCAGAGCTAAATCAGACTTGACTGAAGCAAGTAGATGGCCTATTGCACTCAATTTCTCAATCTGGGACCATACTATCTCAGAGAGTAATACATGCAAAAATGAGTTGATGCCTTCTTAAGCTATCAGTAACTCCTGTTTTTCTAACTCAATATATTTATGGGAGAAAACATTCATAGGAATTATTATGTATAAATTTGACTTGGGAGATTTTAGTAAGATGTATTTATAATCATTCATATCAAATGAATATTTGAACTTTAGGGATATTATTACTGATTGAAAATACTATTGCTCAAAAGATAGTCATGTAAAATTACAAAACATTTTCTGGATGTAAAAGTCAGAAATTCTTCAAGACATTATGAGCTCTATTTTATAATTGTGTCTATGTAGACTATCTCTATTCTTAGTGATAATATCAGTGATTCATTCATTTATTTATTCATTCAACAAATATTTATTGAGAGGCCACTATATGCCTCATGCTAAGTCTTGGGACACATCAATGATAAAAGAAAAATGGTCAAAACTTTCTGTTTCCATACAGGTGATATTCTTATGCGGGAGACAGATAATAAATTATAAATGTAATAAGTGAATAAATTACCTAGTTAGTTAGAAAGTGATAAATGGTATGAAATCACAGAATAATTAAAGAGGTTTCAGGAATGCAGGGAGTGATGATCATAGTGTTGGAAAAGATTTTTTAAAATACTGTGTTTAATATAAGGAGCTCTGGTGGTGCAGTGCCTAAGGCGTTTGACTGCTAACCAGAAGGTTGGAGATTCAAAGCCACCAGCCACTCTGTAGAAGGAAGATGGGGCAATCTACTTCTGTAAAGATTCATTGCCTTAGAAACCCAATGGGGGTCTCTGTGAGTTGGAGTCTATTCGATGGCAGTGAGTTTAGTTTGGTTGTTTTTTGGTTTTTTTTGGGGGGTGGTGGTAAATATTGAACTGCAGTGGCACAGTGAGTATGGCATTTGGATGCTAACCAGAAGGACAGTGGTTCAAACCCACCAGCTGCTCCACAGGAAGAAGATAATGCAATCTACTTTCATGAATATTTACAGCCTTAGAAACCCAATGGGGGTCACTATATGTCAGACTTGACTCGATGGCAGTAGGAGTGTGGTAATACACACGACGTTTCAGGACTGTAACCATGGCTCCTTTACCCTTTGGCTTTGGGTGTTTTGTCCAGTGGGAAGAACTGACAGGAAATGAGAGGAAAGGAAAACAGTGAGTTCAGGTTATGAATCCTCCTCTATCATTCAGGTTGGGCTGAAATTGACAGTGCTCCTCCGGGAGTCCCTGAGTGGTGTGAATATTTAATGCACTGCTAACCAAAATGATGGAGGTTCGAGTCTACCCAGAGGCACAGCTGAAGAAAGTCCTCAAAACTACTGAAAAATTGGCCATTGAAAATCCCATGAAACACAGTTCTATTCTGACACACAAGGATTACCATGAGTTGGAATTGACTTGATGACAACAGATAAATACATAGGTAACAAAACAGCTGCCATTTCTACAATCTTCACATGCATAATTCAGTGGCATTAATTATGCTCATCATGTTGTTCAACTATTATCATTAACCATCCCCACGTTATTCCATCATCCTTAAAGAAGCTCAGTGCCCCCTATAGAAATGCAATTTAAAGTAGGGATGTCAGGGTGGGTCTCATTGAGAAGATGACATTTCAGCAAAACCTTTAATGAAGGGATTTTGCTATGTAGATATTTGAAGAATGGATATTCCAGACTGATGCAACAGCCAAAACAAAGTCTCTAAGGTAGAAATATGACTGATATCTTTGAATAACTGTGTGAATAAGATACACACCACTGTGTCTGGAGCTTAGGAGGCAAGAAAGAGTGTAGTAGAAGGCAAAGCTGGAGAAGGAGAAAGTGTGTAAGGCCTTGTAGGTTATTATAAGGATCTTGGCTTTTAATCTGAGTGACATGGATGTTTTGCTCAAATGGAAGATATACTCTATCTTGTTTCTATTAAGATATAATTGAAGTTCAATAATTTGCACATGTTTAACTGTACAGTTTTATCATAAGTATACACTGGTGAAACTGTTACCATAATCAAGATAATGAGCATACAACACATCAAAGGACTTAATCAAGAAAGTGAAGAGTCAACCTACAGAATGGGAGAAAATATTTTTAATCATGTATCTGATAAGAATTTAATATCCAGAATTTATAAAACTCCTACAACTCAACAACAGCAACAACAAAAGAAACAGCTGAATTTAAAAATGGGCAAAGGACTTCAGTAGCTATTTCTCCAAAGAAGAAATACAAATGGAAAATAAGAACATAAAAAGATGCTCAAAGTTATTAGGAAAATGTGAATTAGAACCACAAAGCCATACCACTTCACACTTACTAGTGTCTATTATCAGAAAGGGAGCTCTGTTGGCATAGTGCCTAAGGCATTTGACTGCTAATCAGAAGGCTGGCGGTTTGAACCCACCAGCCACTCCTTGGAAGGAAGGTTGGGAAATCTACTTCCATAGTGATACTGCTTCAGAAACCCAAGGAGGGGTCTGACTCAATGGCACATAACAACAATTATCTGAAAATAACAAGTGTTGGCAAGAATTTGGGGAAACTGGAACTCTCTTCCATTGCTGGTGAGGATGTAAAATGGTACAGCTGCTGTGGAAAAAAAATTTGGTTCTCAAAAAGTTAAACATAGATTACCATATGACCCAAAAATTTATTAGTGGATGAAGGGATAAGCAAATGTGATATATCTGTACAATTAAATATTATTCATCCATACATAAATGAAATGCTAACATGTACTATGACATAGTTGAACTTTGAAAACATTATGTTAAGTGAAATAAGTCAGGCACAAAAGGACAAGTATTGTACGATCCCACTTATGTGAAATATCTACAACAGGCAAATGCTTAAAGACAAAAGTTTATCAGTAGTTATGAGGGACTGAGGGGAGGAGGAAATGGGAAGTTATTGCTTAAAGGGTGCTGAGTTTCTGTTTAGGGTAACTGAAGACATTTGGAAATAGATCGTGGTGATGGTAGCAAAATATGGTAATTAATGTCACTGAATTGTATACTTTAAAATGGTTAAAATGGCAAATGTTTTGTTATATATATATTACAACATTAAAATTTTAAAGATAATGAATACATTCACAATTTCTAAAATGTTTTCTATGCCCTTTTGTAATCCCCCCTTCCTGCCTCTGCCCATCACTTCCCTCCTCCAGATAACCTCTGACCTACTTTCTGTCACTATAGATTAATTTGCATTTTCTAGGGTTTTGTGTGTGTGTGTATATATATATATATATACACACACACACATATACACACACATGGAATCATATAGTACATATAGTATGTACTTTTTATTTTTGTCTGGCTTCTTTCAGCCAATAATTATTTTGTGATTCATCAATCAACTTGACGGCTGTGAGTTTGGTGTATTGTTTTCATGTTTTCTGTGTATCAACAATTCATTCCTTTTCATTGCAGTATAGTATTTCTCTTTATGGATGCACCATACTTTCTTTATTTACCTGTTGCTGGAGATATGGGCTATTTCCAGGTTTTGGCTATTACAAGTAATGCTTCTATGAATGTTTGTACAGAAATCTTTGTATGGACATATGTTTTCTTTTCTCTTAGGTAAATAACAAGACATGGAAAAGCCAAATTATATGGGAGGTAAATATTTGACTTTTGGGAATCAACCAAACTGTTTTTCAAAGTTATTATAACATTTTACATTCTCACCAGTAGGATGTGAGAGTTTCAGTCACTCCACATCTTTGTGAGCACTTGTTATGGTAAGATTTTTTTTTTTTTTTTAATATATATGTGACATTCTAAGGGAAGGAGCAAGAGAGACCAGGGACATCCAGAGCAGCAGGATATCCAGGTAAAAAGGGGTGGGAAGCAAGCCTAGGCCCCAAGCTCCCTAGAGTCAGGAAAGAGAGGGAACGGCTGGTGACCACAAAGTGGTAGGTTCCAGGTTGGAATTAGGTAAGGGGAGGACGCAGAGGTCTCCAACAGCTAAGGGAGACAGACTTGTCTGTCAGTTTGGCATCCTGTGGGGCTTGTATGTTGCTGTGAGGCTTGAGGCTCTGCCACTGGTGTTTCAGACACCAGCAGAGTTGCACATAGTGCACAGGTTTCAACGCAGCTTACAGATTAAGACAGACCAGGAAGAAGGAGGAGCCCATCCATGTCTCAAAATTTGACCATGGAAAATCTTATGAATAGCAGAGAAACACTGTCTGATACATTACTGGGCAACTTTATGAATAGCTTGGAAACATTGTTTGACACAGTGCAGGAAGATGAGCTCCTTGGGTCAGAAGGCATTCAAAATAGGACTGGGAAAGAGCTGCCTCATCAGAGTAGAACCAACCTTAATGATATGGATAAAGTAAGTCTTTCAGGACCTCCATGTGCTGACACGGCACAAGTCAAATTGAGGAGAAACAGCGCAATCATCCATTAATAATTGGGACATGGAATGTACGAAGTATGAATCTAGGAACATTGGAAGTTGTCGAAAATGAAATGGAATGCATAAAGATTGATATCCTAGGCATTAGTGAGTTGAACTTGACCGGTTTTGGCCATAATGAATCAGACAAACCTGTGATCTACTAGGCCTGGAATAACAAATTGAAAACGAATGACGTGGCATTCGTCACCACAAAGGATGTTTTAACATCTGTCCTGAAGTGCAATGCTGTCAGTGATAGGATAACATCCATACACCTACAAGGAAGACCCATTAATACTACTATTATCAAATTTATGCACCAACCACCAAAGCCAAAGATAAGGAAATTGAAGACTTTTATCAACTTCTGCAGTCTGAAATTGACCAAACATGCAATCAAGATGTGTTGTTTATCACTGGTGATTGGAATGCATAAGTTGGGAACAAAGAAGAATCACCAGTAGTTGGAAAATTTGGCCTTAGTGACAGAAATAACACTGGAGATCACATGATAGAATTTGCAAGACCAACAACTTATTCATTGCAAATATCTTTTTTCAGCAACACAAACGGCGGCTGTACACATGGACTTCGCCAGATGGAATATACAGGAATCAGACTGACTACATCTTTGGCAAGAGGTGATGTAAAGTTCAATATCTTCAGCCAAAACAAGGCCAGGAGCTAATTGTGGAACAGACCATCAACTGCTCACATGCAAGTTCAACTTGAAGTTGAAGACAATTAAAACAAGTCCACAAGAGACAAAACATGACCTTGAATATTTCCCTCCTGAATTTAGAGACCATCTAAAAAATAGATTTGATGCATTGAACACCAATGACCAAAAACCAGAATAATTGTGGGATGACATCAAAAACATCATCCGTGAAGAAAGCAAGAGGTTGTTAAAAATATGAGAAAGAAGGAAAAGACCAAAATGGATGTTAGAAGAGACTTTGAAACTTGCCCTTGAGTGAAGAGTAGCCAAAGCAAATGGAAGAAATGACAAGATAAAAGAGCTGAACCGAAGATTTCAAAGAGCAGCTTGAGCAGACAAAGCCAATTACTATAATGAAATGTGCAAAGATCTGGAGTTAGAAAATCAAAAAGGAAGAACACACTCAGCATTTCTCAAACTGAAAGAACTGAGGGAAAAATTTAAGCCTTGAGTTACAATACTGAAAGATTCTATGGATAAAATATTGAATGAGGCAGGAAGCATCAAATGAAGATGGAAAGAATACACAGAGTCACTATGCCAAAAAGAACTCATTGATCTTCATCCATTTCAAGAAGTGGCATATGATTAAGAACCAATTGTAATGAAGGAAGAAGTAGAAGTTGCACTGAAAGAATTGGTGAAGAACAAGGCTCCAGGAATTGATGGAATACCCACTGAGATGTTTCAACAAATGGATGCCCCACTGGAGGCACTCACTTGATTATGCCAAGAGATTTGGAAGACAGCTACCTGGCCAACTAACTGGAAGAGGGCCATATTTGTACCCATTCCAAAGAAAGGCGATCCCACAGAATGTGGAAATTATCAAACAATATCATTAATATCACATGCAAGTAAAATCTTACTGAAGATAATTCAAAAATGGTTGCAGCAGTATATTGACAGAGAACTTCCAGAAATGCAAGCTGGATTCAGAAAAGGACATGGAATGAGGGATGTCATATGGATCTTGGCTCAAGGCAAAAAATACCAGGAAGATGTTTACTTGTTTTATTTACTATGCAAAAGCATTTGATTGTGTGGATCATAACAAATTGTGGATAACATTGAGAAGAATGGGAATTCCAGAACCCTTAATTATACTCATGAGGAACCTGTACATAGACCAGGAGGCTGTCATTCGAACACAAAAGCGTTCATGGTTTAAAATCAAGAAGGGAGTGTGTCAGGGTTGTATCCTTTCACCATACTTATTCAATATGTATGCTGAGCAAATAATCAGAGAAGCTGGACTATATGAAGAAGAACATGGCATTGGGATTGGAGGAAGACTCATTAACAACCTTTGATATGCTGATGACACAACTTTGCTTGCTGAAAGTGAGGATGACTTGAAGTACTTACTGATGAAGATTGAAGAATACAGTCTGCAGTCTGGATTACATCTCAATATAAAGAAAACAAAAATCCTCACAACTTGTCCTATAAACATTACGATAAATGGAGAAAAGAATGAAATTGTCAAAGACTTCCCAGTGCTTGGTTCTACATTCGACACCAATAGAAGCAGCAGTCAGGACATCAGACAATGTATAGCACTGGGAAAATCGGCTGCAAAGGACCTCTTTCAAGTGTTGAAGAGCAAAGATGTCTCCTTGAGAACTAAGGTGCGTCTGACACAAGTTATGGTATTTTCAATTGCCTCATATGCATGTGAGAGCTGGACAAAGAATAAAGAAGACCGAAGAAGAATTGATGCTTTTGAGGTGTGGTGTTAGCAAAGAATGCTGAAAGTACCGTGGACTCCTTAAAGAACTAACAGGTCTGTCCAGGAGGAAGTGCAGCCAGAATGCTCCTTGGAGGCGAGAATGGCCAGACTTTGTCCCATATACTTTGGTCGTGTTGTCAGAAGAGACCATTCCCTAGAGAAGAATGTCACACTTGGTATGGTGGAGAGTTGATGAAAGAGAGGAAGGCCCTCAACGAGATGGATTGACATGGTGGCAGCGGTGATGTATTCAAGTATACCAAGAATCATGGAGCTGGCTCAGGACCAGGCAGTGTTTCATTCTGCTATGTATAGGGTCACTATGAGTCAGAGATGACTCAGTGACACCTAACAACAACAACATTCTAATAAGTGTGTAGAGTCTCTGGATGGTGCAAACAATTAGTATACCAGGCTGCTAACTGAAAGACTGGAGGTTTGAGTCCCCAGAGGTGCCTTGGAATAAAGTCCCGGTGATCTGTTCTTTTGTTTTGTTGTCATGTGCCATGGAGTCATCTCTGACTCATAGTGACTTTATATACAACAGAATGAAACATTGCCCAGTCCTGCTCCAGCCTCACTATCCCTACTATACCTGAGCCCATTGCTGCAGCCACCATGACTATCCATCTCATTGACAGCCTTCCCCTCTTTTGTTGACACTGCACTTTACCAAGCATGAAATCCTTCTCCACATAATGGTCCCTTCTGACAACATGGCCAAAGCAGGTGAGACGAAGTCTGGCCATTCTCACTTCCAAGGAGCATTCCGCTTGCACTTCTTCCAGGACAGATTTGTCAGTCCTTTCAGCAGTCCATGGTACTTTCAGCATTTTTCTCCAACACCACAACTCCAAAGTATCAACTCTTTTTGATCTTCCTTATTCATTGTTCAGCTTTCACATGCATATGAGGCAATTGAAAACACCATGGATTGCGTTAGGTACATCCTAGTCTTCAAAAGATATCTTTGCTCTTCATCACTAGAAAGAGATTTTTGCAGCAGATTTGCCCAAAGCAATACATCTTTTGATGTCTTGACTGCTGCTTCCATTAGCAATGATTGTAGAACCGAGTAATATGAAGTCTTTGACAACTTCAAACTTTTCTCCATCTCTTGTGATGCTGCTTATTGGTCCAGTTGTGAGGACTTTTGTTTTCTTTCTGTTGAGGCGTAATCCATACTGTAGACTGTAGACTTTAATTTTCATCAGTAAGTGCTCTAAGTCATCCTCACTTTCAGCAAGCAAAGTTGTGTCATCTGCGTATTGCAGGTTG
>NW_006921604.1:21043160-21045705 GCF_000298275.1 Orycteropus afer afer
CATCCACTTTGATATTTTCTTCCTTTCCTGTCTTTTTAATGACCTTTTGCTTTCTTCATGGATGATGTTCTTGATGTCATCCCACAATTCTTCTGGTTTTTGGTCATTGGTGTTCAATGCATCAAATCTATTCTTTAGATGGTCTCTAAATCCAGGAGGGATAAAATCAAGGTCATATTTTGGCTCTTGTGGAGTTGTTTTAATTTTCTTCAGTTTCACCTTGAACTTGCATATGAGCAGTTGATGGTCTGTTCCACAGTCAGCTCCTGGTCTTGTTTTGGCTGAAATTATTGAGCTTCTCCATTGTTTCTTGACACAGATATAGTCAATCTGATTCCTGTGTACTCTGTCTGGGAAAGTCCATGTGTATAGCCACCATTTGTGTTGTTGAGAAAAAGTATTTGCAACGAAGAAGTCTTTGGTCTTGCAAAATTCTATCATGTGATCTCCAATGTCATTTCTATCACCAAGATCTTATTTTCCAATTAATGGTGATTTTTCTTTGCTTCCAACTTTTGTATTCCAATCACTGGTGATAATTAACACATCTTGATTGCATATTTGGTCAATTTCAAACTCCAGAAGTTGGTAAAAATCTTCATTTTCCTCATCTCTGGCTTTGATGGTTGGTGCGTAAATTTGAATGATAATAATATTAACTGGTCTTCCTTGTAGGAATATGGATATTATCCCATCACTGACAGCATTGTACTTCAGGATAGATCTTGAAACATTCTTTGTGGTGATGAATGCCATGCCATTCCTCTTCAATTTGTCATTCCCAACATAGTAGATCATATGGTTGTCTGATTCAAATGTCCAAATCTGGTCCATTTCAGTTCACTAATTAATCCCTAGAATATCAATCTTCATACATTCCATTTCATTTTTGACAACTTCTAATTTTTCTAGATTCATACTTCATCCATTCCATGTTCCAATTATTAATGGATATTTGCAGCTGTTTCTTCTTGAGTTGTGCTCCATCAGCAAAAGGAGGTCCTGAAAGCATTACTCCATCCACATCATTAAGGTCAGCTCTATTCTGATGAGGCAGCTCTTTCCTAGTCATAATTTGAGTGCCTTCCAACCTGAGGGGCTCATCCTCTGGCACTATATCAGACATTGTTTAAGGGCTATTTTTCAGTAATATATCAGACAGTGTTTTTACCACTATTCATAGAGTTTTCACTGGCCAATTGTTTGACAAGTGGATGGCGTCTTCCTTCTTCTGAGTCTGTCTTAGGCCAGAAGCTCTGCTGAAACCTGTCCACCATGCCTCACCCTGTTGGCACTTGAAACATGGTGGCATAGCCTTCAGTCTCACAGTAACACACAAGCCACCACAGGACGACAACCTGACAGATGAGTTCATCTCCCTTAGCTGTTCCAAACTGCTTCACTCCCACTTCCTGGCCTTCCCTATCAATTCCGGCCCTCCAAAGAGGCATCTGCCACCATTTCCCAGCCTTCCCTGCTTCTGAAAAATCAGCCATTAAAAACTCTATGGAGCACAGTTCTTCTCTAACTTACCATGAGTCACTATGACTTGGAATTAACTCCAATTGGTTTTTGGTGATAAGTATGTAACGGTGTCTCATGCTTTTAGTTGCATTTCCACAATGAATAATGATGTTAAAATCATTTCATATAATGGTATTTGTTAAAATCTTTGTCCATTTAAAAACTGGTTGTTTGTTTTCTTATGATTGAGTTATAGGTTCCCTTATTCTGATCAAAAGAGCTCTGGTAAGAGTTCTGGCAAGATGGTGGACTAGGCAGAAAGACTACACAGACCCTCTTCAACAAAGAAAAGGGAAACCAATTAACACCGACACAGAAGATAATCTTGGACCCCTGAGCCTTGAAAGGGAGGGCATAAAAGTGGACTAAACTCCAACTAGCAGAAGAATTTGCATGAAAATACCAAAAAAGGAGACATACAGAGCTCCAGTCTGGCAGTGATCCTGACGGCACAGACAGGTTGGAGATCCCCGGGTGGTGGTAGGACCTAAGAATTAACTTAATATCAGCTCTGCTAGCCAGGGACTGCACAGAGGACTCCTCTAGTGGCTGGGGAATAAATGGAGAAGGTGAAGAGAAAAGTGGGCTGAGCTGTGGAATTTTGCTGGTCCAGAGGGTACCACCATTTTGAAGGTTTAAAAGCAGCTTGACTATTTTGGATATTTAAAGAGACAGCACACTCACAGATTCCTGGGGATTAAGAACATGTTCTTCTTTCCAGCAACCCCAAGGACACTCCAGGTCTGCGAGGCAGAAAAAGTGGGAGACAACAACAGTTCCCATAAGGTACAACTACACCCACACCTCCTGAAACTTCACTTACTGAACGAGAGCCACTATCTCCTTCTCCACCAACAGGCCAATGATAAAAAACCACCAAGAAGAGCCTGAATCACCCTTGGATGCTCTTTACAAACAGTTAACAGAGATCTAAATACAACAACACCACGATGCCTCGGAGACAACAGACCATCACAGTCCACACAAAGAAGCAGGATAAAGTGGTAGAAACAAGGGAGCA
>NW_006921604.1:21046047-21057153 GCF_000298275.1 Orycteropus afer afer
GCACTTGACTGCTAACCAGAAGGCTGGTGGTTCAAACTCACCAGCCACTCCTCGGAAGGAAGGTTGGGCAATCTACTTCCGTAGTGATACTGCCTCAGCAACCCAAGGAGGTCGCTATGAGTCAGGGCTGACTTGACGGCACATAACAACAACATTCTGATAAAATCTTTTATTTTGATATGATTGGCAAATATTTTCTCTCAGTCTGTGGCTTAGCTTCTCATTTTACTAACATTGTCATTCAAACAGCAAAGATACATTTTTATAAAGTCTCACTCATAAATTTTTACTTGTGTGGATCACTTTTGGGGGCTGTTGTAACTATGACATTGTTGCCTAACCTCAAATCACAAATATTTTCTTTATGCCTTCTTCTAGAAGTTTTATTGTCTTACATTTGTGTCTATGATCCATTTTAAGTTGATTTTGTGTGTGGGTTAGGTATGGATCAAAATTCTTTGATTTTTTGCATATGTATATTCATTTGTTCCAGCACCATCTGTTTAAAAGATTATCCTTTCCCCACTAAGTAATTTTTGTCTTTGTACCTTTGTCGAAACTCCATTGTCTATCTCTGTGTGAGTCTATTTCTGACTCTGTATTCTGTTTGTTGATATTTATGCCAGTACCACACTCTCTTGATTACAGGAACTTTATAATGATTATTGAAATCAGTAGTGTCAATTCTCCAACTTTGTTCAAGGTTGATTAACTTATTGTAGAGCCTTTGTATTTCCATATAAATTTTAGACTCGGCTTGTCAAATTCTACAAAATAAGTTTGCTTGGATTTTGATTAGGACTGTTTTGAATCGATAGTTCAGTTTTGGGAGAATAAGGTGTATATCTCCATTCATTTAGCTCTTCTTTCATTTCTCTGAACAAAGTTTTGCCATTTTCAGCGTACAGGCCTTTCACATCTTTTGTCAGATTTATTCCTAAGAGTTTAATTTTTCAGATGTGATTTTAAATAATATTTTAAAATTTCTGTTTCTGATTGTGTATTGCTAGTATATGGAGAAACGATTTTCTTTTTAATCTTTATCTTGTATCTCATAACCTTTCTAAGTTCACTTATTCTAAGAGTTTCTTATTGAGTTCATCAGATTTTCTACATAGATAATCATGTTGTCTGGGAATAAAGAGAAGGTGGTATTATCAGAATGGGAGGATGGGAGGGGTTAAGTTGCTGTCCCTCAATAGGAACCAGAACTAGAACAGGGCTTCAGGAGATGGAGACAATGAGGAAATCTCTCCATGACTGCTCGTCAAATCTTTGTCATGTCTCCAGTTGGCCATAACCAAGACAGAAGTCAGGAGCTCTGGTAGTATAGTGCCTAAGGTACTTGACTGCTAACCAGAAGGCTGGTGGTTCAAACCCACCAGCCACTCCTCAGAAGGAAGGCTGGGCGATCTACTTCCGTAGTGATACTGCCTCGGCAACCCAAGGAGGGGTCGCTATGAGTCGGGGCCGACTCGATGGCACATAATAACAACAACAAGAAGCCGGAAGTCAACTGATATGGAAGTCTGGGAACAGCCTGTGGAGTCAGGTCTTCTGAGATACAGAGCAGATTAAAGGTGAAAAAGTGGTATGAAATCTAAGAGGCCAAGAAACAGGACAAATATTAATCATTCAGGGATATGAGGATGAGCCAACAGGTGAGACTGGGAAGAAAAACCAGTGAGGTAGAAGAAAAGCCAACCTTGTTCAGTGTCCTAGAAGCTCAATGACGGAAGTGTTTCATAGAAGTAGAAATGAGAGGTAGAGAGAGAGTGACGGACAACGACCATTAAATATAACAACATGGAGGTTGGTGGTGAAGTGGAGAGCAATGAAAATCTGGTTGGGTTGGTTTAAGAGACAATGTGAGGAAAGGAGTTGGAGACAGAAGTATAGACAATTCTTTTGTGGTTTTGCTGCAAGGAGGAACAGAGTTATTGCCAAGAGCTCCAAGAACTGGCAAGTCAAGAGAAGTGTGTGTGTGTGTAAGTTAGGAGAAACAACAATATAACAATATGTTTTCAGGCTAGTGAGAATAAACCAGTAAGGAAAGGGACAATGAAAGAGTCCCCTTCAAATAATAAATATGTACCAATTTGCATTCCCTGTTTCAGACGACAGGCCAACACAAATAAACTGAAGTGAAAAAAGGGAAATTAAAAAATTAGAAGAATACCGAAATATCTCAAGGGACCCAAAGACTGAAACATGGATGGGAAACTGGACCCAGGAATCTAAATACCCTCAAGATACTCTCTCCATTTCATGGCTGTATATGTCTGTCTTCTCATCAATTTCTTTCTTTACTCTCATTCTGAACAGGTATTTGCCACGTAGAAATCTTGGTCTCTGAGAGCTCTTGTGAGTTATCTCATACAATGTCAGCCACAAAGAGAGGGCTTTACTCAACCCTTTTGATTTCCAGTCTATAAATTCAAGAGGAGATCTCTGATCAGCTCAATTTAGTGAGTTGCTTATTTCTGGAACAAACAACTGTGGCCATTGAGGTTGGGGTTTCACTTTTAAAAAATGGCTTTTGAGGGGTGATGAGGAGAAAAGACACTTTGCAGAAAATTAGGAATTGTGCAAAGTAAAGTACTTAGTGCAAAATACTGTGAGTGAAATTCCTCAGCAAGTAGCTGGATTCCAGCCAGTAGAAATAGGTTTCCAGGGCCCTGGAAGATTAAGCAAAATGTACAGATAAACTCTGATAGTAACTGAAGATCAGCTGATGCAACATCCATTCCAACACACTTCTCGCGTGCCTTCCTTTACTACAGAGGCTGGGCAGTGAAAACTTTATTTCTCAGATTCCCCTGCAAACAGTTAGCCTACACATCAGTTAGCCTCCACTTGTCTGATACAAATGGAAGACATGTGATTTGGAACCCAGTTAAGTGCCCAGAAAGTCAGAGCTTGTGACATCTATTGCACAAATGCAGAGGAGAGCACAGGTGAGGTGGTAGTTTGCTGATCCTGCAGGAGGTTTCCTGATGGTGTCAAAGGCAGCCCTGTTATGCTATATGACTTTAGGAGTAGTTCCACAGAGCTCTTCCTAGAGACTGTTTCTTCAAATTTCCTAAGAACTATGTAAGCCTTTTAATACCAGTTGTCATTGACTTCTTCCTGACCCATGGCAACTCCATGTGTGTCAGAGTGGAACTGTGCTTTACAGGGTTTTCAATGGTGGATTTTTTCAGAAGTAGATCACCAGGCCTTTCTTCTGAGATGCCTCTGAGTAGATTCAAATCATCAGCCTTTTCATTAGCAGCCGAGTGCATTTATTGTTTGCATTACCCAGGGACTCCAAGCCATTTAATGCTGTTGTTGTGCATTCTTGAGTCAATTCCAATGCATAGCAACTCCATGTGACAGAGTAAAACTACCCCATAAGGTATTCTAGGCTGTAATATTTATGAGAACAGGCTGTCAGGGGTTTCTTCTGAAGAGCCACAGGGTAGGTTCAAATTGCTGTTGCTGATGTTGCTGTTAGCAACAGAATTCTTAACCATTGTGCCACCAGGGCTCCTAAGCTCTTTAATGCCTGTGATAAATCCCTTTCTGCTTAAACTAGTTCACATGAATTCTGTTCTCTTCAACTGAACAAACTGACCAATACCAGTACAATGTGGAAATCATTTCTGAGAAAACTAAGTCAGAAGCCTTGGTGTCTGAACTGCAGCAGAGCAGTGAGGCCTAACCATAAAGGTAATCGAATACTGTTATCCAACAAGCAGGGCTGCAACTCCTAATACCTCCCTATCTTGGGTCTAGAGTGATCTGACGGTCTGAGGCAGGGATTAGCCTGGATGTGGCAGCCCAATAGCCCCAACAACCAGGCAAGAAGGGAAGCAATGTCTGAGAATTAATAACAATCTCCTACTTGCTGTGTAGGAGCTCTGATGGTGCAGTGCCTAAGGCATTTGACTACCAACCACAAGGCTGGTGGTTCAAACCCACCAGCTACTCCTGGGAAGGAAGGTTGGGTAATCTAGTTCCGTAGTGATACTGCCTCGGAAACCCAACGAGGGGTCATTATGAGTTGGATCCGACTCTATGGCAGTACGTGCGCTCATGCATACTTGCTGTGTATAAACAGCAAGTTGTAGATTATCAGGCCTCACAGGAATCCAACCTCCTCATTTTGTAGATTAGCAAACTGGAGGATACAAGACACATTTAGAATTATGAGGAAACCTATACCTTCTTAAATATTACAACTAGTTCTTAGTACATATAAAAACCCGTTGATGTTGAGTCATCACGCCCTCATCTGCTACAGAGTAGAACTGCTCCAAAGTGTTTTCTTGGCTTGTAATCATTACAGAAGCTGATTGCCAGGGCTGTCTTCTGCAAAGCCACTGGGTGGTTTGAACCACCGACATTTAGGTTAGTAGTCAAGTGTATACTGTTTGCACCACCTACTTAATAAATTGTGCTAAGGATTTGTTGTGCTGCATAGGAAATCAGGAGATGTTCTTTGAGTTGGATGTTCATAATTGAAGACTCCTAACCGCTGGCTCCCCTTCAAACATACATGTACTGATACAGCATGGGAAATGGCCACTATAGAGAGGCCACCAAGAAAAAGCAGAGTTACTATTACTGCAACCTGAGGGAGAGCAACAGCCAAGAAATCTGACAAAAGGATTGTGCAGTTTTCCCACGTGTCAAACAAACATAAAAGCAGTCTCCTCCTAAGGACAAAATTTATTACTGATCAGTGAAGTGCTTCTCCAATTTAGGCAGTAGGAGGTTGTTTAATTATAACAGAATCGTAATGCGTATTACATCAAACATTTGTTTTACATCTGAAAACCGTGGAAATGAAAATTAATAGATTCACAGAGGAACATACTTACTTGTGGAGGACTGATGATTCTGAGTAGGCCAGCAATTATTCATTTTCCTTTAATTCATTTCTACAGATGGGGGGAAAAAAAGTGATTCCAAGAACGAAAATCACTGCATGGAAATCTGGCAAGTTTTCACAAGGACTGAATTGTTCTTTTGTTTTCTGACCTGCAATACGAGATTGTCAGCTGAAACTGGGTCTCTGCTGCTGTGAGCAAGACGGCAGCTCTGTTTAAAGCCTTAAAAGATTTAAAGTCCTGTGGATTGTTCGTTCTGCCCTTTGGACTGGAAACTGAGGAGCTCCCATGCTTCTAGAGGGGAACAGGGAGGCATGTCTTCTGAAGGGCAAAGGCTTAGCTAGCCCTTAGTTAATGAGGGAAGAATTCTAAAGGAAAGAACTGGGATTCTGAGGGCAATTGCAGATGTGGCCTACATATCAAGATCAAATTTTTATTTAGTTGTCATGATGATTAAAAAATATGTAATAATAATGAATAATTACTTCAACCAACTGAGGGTTTTTAAATCCAAATCACATGATTTCATTTACAGATGCAGACCCAGCTGGAGGATGCCTTTTTGGCCCACACTTAGCCCCATGCCAGGCACAGTGATTTGTTTGATTTAATAAATGATGGTAAAATGATGAAACAAAGAAGACCGAGCTAAGAGTAAGAAAATGCCGGGGATAGCAAGATCAATCTGTAAGTGATCTTTCCCCCCATTGAGCTAGGTATGGGAAGGCTGATGATAGAAGCTGGTTGTTGTTGTTGTTATGTGCCATTGAGTTGGACCTGACTCATAGCGACCCCTCCTTGGGTTTCCGAGGCAGTATCACCATGGAAGTAGATTGCCCCATCTCTGTTCTGAGAAGTGGCTGGTGGGTTTGAACTGCCAGCCTTCTGGTTAGCAGTCAAGTGCCTTAGCCACTATGCTACTAGTAGCAGAAGCTATAAGCTTAGATGTAGCCTGAACTGAGTGTTTTGGATCATAGAGTCAGGGTAAAGAGAAGCGGGGGCTAGGGCTAGAATATAATAGCAGCCAATGTTAGTAAAATTGATAGAAGCAAATGAGCTTCCTGGTTGTCTTCCAGCCATACCTCAGCCCCAGTTTGTTGGCAGCTTACTGCAACCTGGCCAAACACAGACTTTATCCTCCATCACCCTCAACACAGGGAAGATTAGGACCCGGATATGAAATAATAAAATGACTACTGAGTAAAGTCCTTAATCCAACACTTTACAAACCTTAACGCTGTCTGTTGGAAATTGATTATGTTTTTTTTTCTCCTATAGTGGCTAAAGCACTTGACTGCTAACCAGAAGGCTGGCGGTCCAAACCCACCAGCCACTCCTCGGAAGGAAGGTTGGGCAATCCTACTTCCGTAGTGATACTGCCTCGGAAACCCAAGGAGGGGTCGCTATGAGTCAGGGCCGACTCGACGGCACATAACAACAACAACAAAGAGTTAAATGAATTAAGCGTTGATATAAGGCTTTCTTGTACTCCCAGTACACATGTTATATATGTTTTTAAAATCTCCTATGATCATATAAATCAGAGGGCAATTAAGTTATTCCACAGTCTGGAGGAGAGAATGTTAAAACCAGGCAGAGCAATATTGTCTCACCTGGTTGAGTATCAGCAAATTTCTCTTTTGTTATTAACTCAAGTGTCGTTTTGCCAAAATATTCTAGAACCTAGAAGCAACTTGAATTTGCTCTCAGGCTTCAATGTGGTGTGCCATGTAATTTTGGCCATTTCTTCAATCCCTCATATTCAGAGATGTTTCTTGCCTGCAAATATGTGGCCTGACTTTGTTCTCATGTATCGTGTATCTCCCCATTTTACTTCCCCACCAATCTGACCTTCTCTGGAAAGGGCCTGGAAGGACTGAGCACAAAGAGTTCAGATTTAAGATGATGGTGAAAGCAAAATGGAATTGAGAGGAGGAAGAACAAGGCCGCCAAGTAAACATAACTGAATCCATGTGGTGATTTTTATAATAAAGCTAAATACATAAAACACTAAAGAAAAAAGGAAATTCTGCTAGAAAAGTAATGGGATATCTCATTTAATCATCAAAATTAATTAAAATCACTATAAGGTAACACTTGATTCCTGCTAGTATGGCTAAGATTTTTTTTTTTTTAATGGAAAACAATGAAAGTTGATGAGGGTATGGAGAAATTGAGATGCTCATCTCTTGCTGTTGGCAATGCAAAATGATGAAGTCACCAAGGAAAACAGTTTGGCTGTTCCTCAAAAATTAAACATAGAGCTACCATGTGACCTAGCAATCCTAATCCTAGGTATGCACCCAAGAGTCTTGGAAAAGGCAATGCAAACAGACACATGTACTTCAATGTTCATGCAGATGTCCATTAAGAGGTGAAGGGATAAACAAAATGTGGTATGTACATACAATAGAATACAACTCAGCCATAAAGAGAAATAAAATTCTAATACATGCCACCCGTAGTTAAACCTTGAAAATATTATACTGAGTGAAACAAGTCAATCACAAAAGGACAAGTAATGTATGATCTCACTTACATGAAATACATAGGTTAGGCAAATTTATAGAGATCAAAGTTTAATAGTGGTTGCTGGGGTGGGAGGAAGGAAAAATCATTACTTCGGAAATAATGAGTTTCTATTTATGGTGATGGAAAATTTGGCAATGGATAGTTTCACAACATGACCAGTGAAACTGGTTTCACTGAATTATACACAGAAAAGTTGTTGGACTAGAAAATGCTATGTTAGCTATATTTTTACAAAAGTAAATTTTAAAAATCATATGATAAAGAGTGATTTCTATTTCACAGATGAGGAAACTGAGATGATGAGCGGTTAAGATACTTTCCCAGTTACGTAACTGATAAAATACAGAGCTGTGATACCCTTTCCTTTTCTCTCCTGCAGGAAAACTCACAAACTAGAAGGCAGAAGGGATGGTAAGTGGGTGAGGGAAGTGTGGACCATTATAGAGTCAGCACAGTCTTCCTTAATGCATGGTCAGTAAACCAAAACCATAACCCACTCCCAATGAGTTATTTCTGACTCATAGCGACCCCCACTGGGGGATCAAATGTCTTATTCACTGCACCACGAGAGCTCCTTGTATGGTGGATGCATAAAAATGTCTGCAGGCATCTGTCTTCAACAAGTTTGGGAGAAGTAATATAAAATTTTCAGCTTTTAGGGAGTCACAGTATCTATCATATAAAGGCTCTGAGAATTCAAGCAACAAGGAAAACGAATTTTAATTATCCAGCATATTGCAAGCTTAATGTTTGCAGGTAACAACACTGTAAGGATAATTTCTTTTAGAAGGATAAGCACAAGGATGGTCCCTATGAGATGGAGGTCAAAGATGTCCCAAACGTCCAACTTTTCCAAACTGCTGTACCACTCCATCATCTCTAACATCAACTACTTCTCTCCCTCAGTACTCTCCCACCCATCATGTTGTTGTTGTTATGTGCTGTCGAGTCAAACCTGACTCATAGTGACCCCTCCTTGGGTTTCCGAGGCAGTATCACTACGGAAGTAGGATTGCCCAACCTTCCTTCCGAGGAGTGGCTGGTGGGTTTGAACCGCCACCCGTCTGGTTAGCAGGCAAGTGTCTTAGCCACTATGCTACCAGAACAAACCACTAAGGAAATGGCTCACACAGTTGTAGAGTCTATAAGTCTCAAATCAATGAGTTGGCTGGCAGTCTGGAGGATTCTCCTCACTCATGTGGTTGCTGGGGCTGACAAACCCAAAGCAGCAGGTCGGATGACAGGAAGCTGGCTTACAAGGCTGTGGAAGCTGGTGAATCAGATCAAATGGTAGGCTGCTGGCTCAAGTCCCCAGAACCAGAAGTCAGATGATGACAAACCATATGCAGGATCAAGAGAAAGAGAGATATTTTTGCCAGAGCATTCATATATATTGAATGCAGACCATACCCTCAAGGAAACTAAGAGTGGTGACTTGAGTCACACCCTCTGGTAGGGCAGTGACTCAAGATACATCCCCCCCTAATCCTGCCTCATTAAACTAATGGACAACTCACTCCAAAATGGGACCATAACCACAGGGATAAAAAAAAATAAGCCCAACCCAATGCCACTGAGTTGATTCCAATTCCTAGTGACCCTATAGGACCTACTAGAACTGCTCCAAGGAGCTCTGGTAGCATAGTACCTAAGGCACTTGACTGCTAACCAGAAGGCTGGTGGTCCAAACCCACCAGCCGCTCCTCGGAAGGAAGGTTGGGCAATCTACTTCCATAGTGATACTGTCTTGGAAATCCAAGGAGAGGTCACTATGAGTTGAGGGTTCCAACTCAACAGCACATAACAACAACAACAAAACTGTCCCATAGGGTTCCCAAGGCTATAAATCTTTACAGAAGTTGTTGTTGTTGTTAGATGCCATTGAATCATCTCCAACTCATAATGACCCTATGTACAACAGAAGAAAACACTGCCTGGTCCTGTGCCAGCCCCACAATCCTTGCTATATCTGAGCCCATAGTTGTAGCCACTGTGTCAATCCATCTTGTAGAGAGTCTTCCTCTTTTTCACTGACCCTCTACTTCACCAAGCACGGTGTCCTTCCCTAGAGACTGGTCCCTCCTGATAACATGTCTAAAGTACATGAGATTAAGTCTTACCATCCTCCCTTCTAAAGAGTACTCTGGCTGTACTTCTTCCAAAACAGATTTGTTCATTCTTCTGGCAGTCAATGGTATATTCAATATTCTTAATCAATACCATAATTCAAATACATCAATTATTCTTCAGCCTTCCTTATTCATTGTCCAGCTTTCACAGGCATATGAGGCTATTGAAAATACCATGGCATTGGTCAGGTGCATTTTTGTCTTCAAATGATCTCTTTGTTTCTTAGATCTTTTGCAGCACTTTTGTCCAAGGCAATAATACATCATTTGATTTCTAAAATGCAGTTTCCATGGGCATTGATTGTGGATCAAAGTAAAATGAAATCCTTGACAACTTCAATCTTTTCTCCATTTATCATGACGTTGCTTATTGGCTCAGTTGTGAATATTTTGCTTTGTATTGAGGAGTAATCCATACGGAAGTCTATAGTCTTTGACCTTCATCAGCAAGTGCTTCAAATCTTCTTCACTTTCAGCAAGCAAGATTGTGTCTTCTGCATATCGCAGGTTGTTAATGAGTCTTCCTCCAATTCTGATGCCATATTCTTCTTCATATAGTCCAGCTTCTCTGATTATCTGCTCAGCATGCAGATTGAGTAAGTATGGTGAAAAAGATATACCCATGACATACACCTTTTCTGATTTTAAACCATGTAGTATCCCCTTGTTCTGTTCAAACAACAGCCTCCTGGTCTATGTACAGGTTCTTCATGAGCACAACTTTCATCTTTGAGCTCCCATTTTTTTCAATGTTATCCATAATTTGTTATGATCCACATGGTCGAATGCCTTTGCATAGTCAATAAAACACAGGTAAAGGTCTTTTTTATAGTCTCTGCTTTCAACCAAAATCCATCTGATATCACCAGTGATATCCAACATTCCATCTCCTTTTCTGAATTTGGTTTGAGTTTCTGGCAGTTCCTTGTTGATATACTGCTGCAAACATTTTTGAATTATCTTCAGCAAAATTTTTCTTGTGTAAAATTTTTAATATAAGTAGCCACATTGCAAAAAGTAAAAATAAATAATTGCAATTAATTTTAATAATGCATTTTATTTAACTCTATATACAAAATATTTTCATTCTAATCAGCACTCACTATAAGAAATTATTGAGCTATTTCACAATTTTTCAGTTTTTGAAATTCAGCATGTTTTGTACACTTACAACATGTTCAGTTCAGACTAGCCACATTTCAAGTAGTCAGTGTCCACAGGTGGCAGTGACTATTGTATTGGACAGCCAAGTTCTAGACTGTCAAACCTCAGCAGAAGGAAGTAGAGAACTGTGGTGATGAATGCACAACATGATGACTGTAATTGTTACTAAATTGTACATGAAAAAATGTTGAAATGGCAAATGTATGTATATATCTAGAGAGAGAGAGAGTCAGAATCGACTCAATGGTAGTGAGTTTCTTTTTTTTTTAATACGTATTTTCAAACTCACTGCCATCAAGTCAGATCCAAGTCATAGCGACCCCTCCTTGGGTTTCTGAGGCAGTATCATTATGGAAGTGGATTGCCCAATCTTCCTTCTCCTTCTGAGATATATATATATATATATA
>NW_006921604.1:21057253-21072476 GCF_000298275.1 Orycteropus afer afer
GAAACCCAACAAGGGTTGCTATGAGTTGGGTCCAACTTGATGGCAAATAACAACAGCAACAACACATAAATATATGTGTGTGTGTCTATATATATATATATGTATACACATACACACACATATATATAGTGGTTAAGGTATTTGGCTGATAACCAAAAGGTTGGTGGTTCAAACCCACCAGCTGTTCCATGGAAGAAAGGTGAGGCAGTCTGCTTCCATAAATATTTACAGCCTTGGAAACCCAGTGGGGGTCACCATGAGTCAGAATCAACTCAATAGCAGTGAGTTTGGCTTTTTGGTTATATGCGTGTGTGTGTCTCTCTCTCTCTCTCTCTCTCTATATATATATATACACACAAATATATACATTTTTTTTTTTTACCACAGTAAATAAAAATAAATAAATAAAGGAAGCAGTGTTCCAGGCTTACACTGAACATGGGAATGTTTGAGTTGATTTCTGTTTTCTCCTCTTCGATATGAAATCTTGAGAGCAAAAAATCTTATTATAAAATCTTCTATGCTTCAGCTATTTGATAAATGTTCAGTTGACCAAATAGATACACATGCTTATTTCTTTACTCTTCATAAAGCATTTTCTGATCTCTGTCTCCTCAATAGTATCTTAATACCCTCTGCTTCTCTTAGCACGTTTAGCACACTCTTTTTTTGTTGGAGTTATAATTCATGTATCTGATTCTGTTATCGGTCCCTTCTGATAACGTCTCCTCCCTGTTCTTTGTGTCATTGATCTGTGAATACCTCATTATGCCTTATGTGTAGTATATTTGCTGAGTCAAAAGTAATTAAATTCTTTTCAGTGTGGTAGAGGGAACAGAATACATCCTGAAATTAGACAGACCACAGTTTAAGTCCTACTAGTAATGTGAATTTGAATGCATCAAACTCCTCATTCATTCCACAGTTATTTATTTAGTGGCCTCGCTGTACTAAACCCAGTGCTCAGAGGTGAAGAGAGAGGCCCATTTTGGAGTGCTTACAGGGGCCTGGTGAGGGAAAAATATGATTCTCTTGTGCCCTCCCTTACCCCCAGCCCTGTACATCCTCCATAGGAGGATCCCTAATGGCACATTTCAGGTAGATTCCTTTCACTGTCACCTGCATGGGTGGGAGCTATTGAAGGCAAGAACCAGTGTGAGGCTTTTGTCTCAGCACAAAGCAGATCCAAGATTGGGCTCATAGTAAATAGTCAATGGGAGTCCCTGGATGGTACAGGTCATGTGTTTAGCTGCAGCCAACTCAATGGCTCCTCACTAAAAAGTGGCAGTGATCTACTTCTCAGAAATCAGCCATTGAAAACCCTATGAAGCACAGTTCTACATGGTTTGGTTAAAAAGCTGTCTGTGTTTGACTTCCTGGGCTTAGTAACTAGCATGCAGTTAGAGAGAGAGCTTAGTTTCCTTCCTGCCGTTACCGGGAGAAGGGAGTGGGGAGCCTGGGGGGATGACCCAGCCATACTCTTCATTTCCCTCACATTGCTTCCTGCAGTTTTTACTATGCCCTGCCCAGAAATCCTACAAAGACCAAGTTTCTCATCAAGTTATACTCCAGTTTTCCTTTTGAAACATAAGGGAGTATGCTTGCCACAGCCTCCGGGAGTTCTTTGGAGATAAACATGCGAACAGCAGAAAGAAGTTATTTCCCAATAATATAGGGATGGGAGAAGATCTGAGTGTAACCCTTAAGTGGGGAGGACCTGGCTCAGGACCTCTAACCTTCCTCCTCTCTAGTTCTGGAATAAAAGTACAATGGGACTGGCCTTAAAGACTTTCCCTTGGCAAGCAAGACATCTGGGCAGCCAAAGAGCCCCAGCTCAGGAGCCAACATTTCCAAGCTCTCTTAGGCCTAACTTCTGATTTGCTGCATGATTTCAGTTTCTCCATTGAGGAACAGGAATCTGCCCAAAGATGTTTACGTACATTATTGGTCAAGGGCTATAAAACACTGGAAACAGTATCAGCTGTTATTTAAATCTGGTTAAGGCCAGCTCACATAAAGGTTTCCCATACTTCCCTCAATTGTTTAGATCTATCTCTGTCACCTGGCTTTTGTCCAGCTTCTGCCTCCTTTCTGGTCTCACTTCCTGCCTTGAGGACATTTTACTACTTTCCCCTTACTTTTGCTATTTGTTAGCAGTTCTTCCAAAAAGAGGATAGAGAAAAGGGGAGACAGAAAAACCCAGTGACCAATGCTGCTGTCTAATAGACTTAAAAGTCTAAAATTAGTATCTGGGAGTCCTTGTTTGGTGTAAATGGTTAAGTGCTTGACTTCAAGTTGAAAGACTGGCAGTTCAAAACCAATCATAGGTGCCTCAGAAGACAGGCCTGGCTATCTGCTCCTAAAAGGTGACAGCTTGAAAACCTTATGGAGCAGTTCTACTCTGCACACACGGAGTCACCATAAGTGGGAATAGAATTGACAGCAACTAACAACATCCTATATGAATCAAGCACCTAGTATCCTTGTTGTTATTGTTAGGTGTCATGAAGTTGGTTCCAGCTCATAGCAATCCTATGTACAACAGAATGAAACAATGCCCAGTCTTGTGCCATCCTCACAGTCATTCCTGTTTGAGCCCATCTTTATAGCCACTGTATCAATTCATCTGTGGTGGTTAAGTTTGTGTGTCATCTTGGTTGAGCCTGGATGAGTGGCTGGGTAGCTGGATGTAGTGTTCCCCATGATGAGACTGGTAATCAACTCCATGGTGGAATCTACTGGGAGCTGAATAGCTGCCTTAGGGAATGTGGTCTGTTTCCTGCATATAAGGAGAAGCCTTGGGGAATGGTCACTAGCTTATGGTATGCTTGGACCCTGCATGTAGCCATGTCATTGTTCAGCAGCCTGCCATGCTCTGCTTGGGACTTTCAATAGACTTGAATCAATTGGTTTTGTAACATCAGGACTGTGCTTTTTTACTTGTCAACCTTGGGCTTGTCAGCTTCAGCAGCCAGCAGCTGAGTGAAGAAAAGCCTCTAGCTCCCGTGAGCTGGGAGCAGGAGGCAGAGCTGAAGTCAAAGGTTGAGGGGCTTTCACCCAGCCCCTAGAGCCTAGCACTTTGAATTCGGATTTAAAGCCTCCAAACTGTAAGAAAATAAACTCCTGTTTGTTCAAGCCATCCCATTTGTGGTATATTCCTGTCAGAGCAGCACAAGGTAACCAAGACACCATCTCATCATGGGTCTTCTTTTTTTGCTCTCTACTTTACTAAACATGATATCCTTCTCCAGGGACTGGTCCCTTCTGATAACGTCACCAAAGTATGAAAGACAAACTCTGGCCATTCTTGCTTCTAAGGAGCATTTAGCTGTACTTCATCTAAGATACATTTGCTCATTCTTCTGGTAGTCCATGGTATATTCAATATTCTTCTTCTTTTTTTTACTTTTATTGTGGTGATAACATACACAACAAGACATTCGCCAACATAACAACCTCCCCACTTACAGCTCAAGGACAATGATGACATTTTTCGTGTTGTGCCACCATTATTGTTGTCCTTTTCCAAAAAATTACCACAATTATAATCTCAGTGTCTCCCACATGAAAGCTTCCCCTTCCCCCCCTCCATCTTACTCCTGGTAACCACTAATAATCTTTGGTTTCTAGATATATATACTGATGCCTAAAAGAGAGCTTAGAACAGTTAGCTCCTGAGCTGGAGCTCTTTATCTGCCCAGACACCTTGCTTGCCAAGGGAAAGTCTTTAAGGCTGGTCCCATTGCACTTCTATTCTAGAACCAGAGAGCAGGAAGGTTAGAGGTCCTGGGTCAGGTCCTCCCCACTTAAGGGTCACACCTAGGTCTTCTCCCCATCCCTACATTGTTGAAAAAATATATATATTTTCAACTTATCTAGGAATTTAGCCTCCCCTCCCCTCCCATCCCTGGTAACCAAAAAAGAAAGTTTCCTTATATGTATAAACCTTTCTTTGACTTTTTACAATAGTGGACTAATAAAATATTTATCCTTCTGTGATTGACTTATTTCACTCAGAATAATGTCCTCCAAGTTCATCCATGTTATGCAGTGTTTTACAGATTCTATTCTTAGGTTCTATTTATTCTTTAGAGTTGCATAATATTTCATTGCATGTATCGTACTACAGTTTATCTGTTCCTCCATTAATGGGCACTTAGGTTGTTTCCATCTCTTCATTATTGTGAATAGTGCTGCGATGAACATGAGTGTGCATATGTCTGTTCATGTTCTGTGTCTCACTTCTTTAGGATATATACCTACTAATGGGATTGCTAGATCAAATGGTATTTCTATGTCCAACTTTTTAAGGAATCACCATACTGATTTCCACAGTGGTTGTATCATTTTACAGTTCTACCAGCAGTGTATGAGAGACCCAATCTCTCCACATCCTCACCAGCATTTGTTATTTTCTGTCTTGTTGAACTTTGCTATCAATGCTGGGGTGAGATGGTATCTCATGGTTGTTTAGATTTGCGTCTCTCTAATGGCTAATGATTGTGAACATTCCTTCATGTGTTTGTTGGCTTCCTGAATATCTTCTTTGGTGAAGTGTCTATTCATATCTTCTGCCCATTTTTAACTTTAAATTTTAAATCAGTTGTCTTTTGATGTTGAGGTGCTAGTTTTCTATAAGTCCTTTGTCTGATATGGAATTGACAACTATTTTTTCCTATTATGTAGGTTCTCTTTTTACTCTTTTGATGCACATAAGAATTTAATTTTTAGAAGGTCCCAGTCATCTAGTTTGTCTTCTGCTGTTTGTGCATCTTGGGTTATGCTTGATAGTCCATTTATGTCATTTATGCCCTAAATTTGCCCCTATTTTTTCTTTGATGAACTTTATAGTTTTAGGTATATTCAATATTCTTCACCAACACCACAATTCAAATGCATCGATTCTTCTGTGGTCTTCCTTATTCTTTGTTCAACTTTCATATACATATGAGGCAATTGAAAATACCATGGCTTGGGTCAGGTGGACCTTAGTCTTCAAAGTGACATCTTTGGTCTGTAACATTTTGAAGAGGTCTGTGCAGCACATTTGCCTAGTGGAATACATCGTTTGATTTCTTGACTGCTGCTTCCATGGGCAGCAGTTGATTGTGGATCCAAGTAAAGTGAAATCCTTGACAATGTCAATCTTTTCTCTGTTTATCATGATGTTGCTTATTGGTCCAGTTATGGGGATTTTTGTTTTCTTTGTGTTTAGGTATAATCCATACAGAAGGCTGTAGTCTTTGATCTTCATCAGTAAGTGCTTCAAGTCTGCTTTGCTTTCAGCAAGCAAAGTTGTGTCATCTGCATATCACATGTTGTTAATGAGTCTTTCTCCAATCTTGATGCTGTATTCTTCCTCACACAGTCCAATTTCTTAGATTATTTATTTGCTCAGTATACAGATTGAGCAAGTATGGTGAAAGGAAACAACCCTGATGCATACCCTTCCTGGTTTAAAACCATGTAGAATCCCCTTGTTCTGTTTAAATGGTCCATGTGCAGGTTCCTCATGAGAACAATTAAATGTAATACCCATGCTTCACAAATGCTATCCATTACTTGTTTTGATCCACACAGTTAAATACCTTTGCATAGTCAATAAAACACAGGTAAACATCTTTCTGGCATTCTTTGCTTTTAGCCAAGATCCCTCTGACATCAGCAATGATATCCCTCATTCCACATCCTCTTTTGAAACTGGCTTGAATTTCTGGCAATTCCTTAATTGTGTACTGCTGCAACCATTTTTTAATTATTTTCTGCAAAATTTTACTTGTTTGTGACATTTTTTAAACATAAAATCCCTGGACAGATGAAAATCTTAGTTAATATGTTAAAATCTATTTAAAAAAAATATTTCAGTGGAAGTTGTCTTAGATGAACCAAACCATGACTAGAACTCTAGGAAAGCTGGCATTCGAGTCATGAGTGTGAGCAGATAATTAATGTGGTCCTGCAAGAGGAGATTTGGGGGCACATGTCTGGTGGGAAAGGCAGGAGAGATGGAAATAGGTATTGAGGGCTTGGAGCTCTCAACAAATTTGTCTTATCTTCTCCTGATGAACTACCTAGTCTTGTATTTTCAATATAAAAGAAAATTATTTCTGTGGGGAGACTGAATTTTTTAAACATAATGCCCAGCATTGTATTTCATTTCTTCTGAAAACATGGGTTTTAAGAATGTTGCCTTCACTTTAGCAAACACTGAATTTGTGCTAAACAATACCGAGGTACCTGAAACCACAGGGTGACCCAGAGAAAAACTCTTTGGATGTACATTTTCCTGAAGCCAGTTCTGTGATCTCACCTCAAACAATTGCAAGGGTTCCTGTCTCTAGGGAAAGAAAGTGTTGGGTAATATAAGGCCACAGGCAAGAGAACTGGCTGTTTTTTAACTGCAGGGAGGACAAAAATGCCTTGTGACTTCTCCAAATGATAGGGCTGGTCTGAACAGCCTCTTGTTTAGACTTCACCCTCAAGAGTCACATCCCTTCTGTCGCATGAGTTCTTGAAGAGCATGCTGCCCAGAAAGTGGTTTTCCCGCTTACCAAAAGAGAAAATGAAAAATTCACACGTGGCTCAGCCTGCAAGCATCCTCTTCCGCCTGCCCTCTTGCCTGCCCTTTGGCTTGGCTGTGCCTCTCGGTGCAGGCTGAGGTTCTTACAGACCTAGGCAATCTGCTGATGTCACCAGAAGGGAGTATGTGTTTTAAAAAGCTTCCGATCTCTGAAGTTCCATGGGAATGTCATTGAAAAGCAATGCCAAGGTCATGCACCCCTTTAAAAAAAAAAAAAGAAACTGCAACAAGAACAAGACTTTTGAAGACTGATAATGAATATATGCAGAGTAGTCAGTACAAAAGGAGCACTGGTGGCATAGTGTGTAAGGCATTTGACTGTTAACCAGAAGGTTGGCAGTTCAAATCCACAAGCCACTCCCTGGAAGAAAGACTGGAAAATCTACTTCTGTAAAGATTTAATGCCTTGGAAACCCAGTGGGGATTGCTATGGGTTGGAATTGACTGGATGGCAGTGAGTTTGGTCTTGTTCTCAGTACAAGACAATTCCAAATGACCAGTTTCACTGAGGTCAGGGTCAAGTGGGCTAAGGTTTAAAAAAATGGGGGAGAATAAAGAAGGATTTTTCCACAAACTAATTTGTTCAAAGGAAAGTTAGGAAGACTTAAGGCATTAGCTTTGACTAACATCTTGGCAGGAACTGCTCTGATGCCTCTCAGATCCTAAAACTGCCAAGAATGTACTTTCTGTTCTCCTTGACTTTGAACAGGTAGATTGGCACAGAAAACAAGCAGAAATAATAAACTAATTTTACTTTTGAAGACCAAGGGGGAAAAATAAAACCATAAACCAAACTCACTGCCTTCAAGTAGGATCTGACTCATAGAGACCCCTCCTTGGATTTCCAAGGTGGTATCACTATGAAAGTAGATTGCCCAACCTTCTTCCGGGGAGGGCTGGTGAGTTTGAACCACCAACTTTGTGGTTAGCAGTCAAGTGCCTTAGGCACTACACCACCAGAGCTCCCAAAACTGAGAAAGGACAGACTATGTCAAAATAAATAAATAAGACTGGATTAAAAGTGTAGTTTCCGGTGGGTGGTGCACATGGCTGAGCTCTCACTAGCCAGAAGATTGGCTGTTTGAATCTACGCAGAGGTGCCTCAGAAAACGGGCCAGGTTATTTGCTTCCAAAAGGTCACCATCTTGAAAACTCTATGGAGCAGTTCTACTCTGCACACATGGATCTTCATGAGTTGGAATTCACTTGATAGCAACTAACAACAACCAAAATATAAAATGCTAGAAAAGGTGGCTCAAAACCATCAAGATTATTCTTTATTCTTTGGACCTGGGAACATGCTAAGTAGATTAGAAAAGATGCCTGTGATGGAGATGTAATGGTGAGAGAGATTGTATTCAATTGTTTATTATTCAAGATTATTTATTGAATATCCGCCAAGTGCTAAGTACTCAGGATGCAACCAGACCCTAGTACCTCCCCATTGAAACTTATGTTTCAGGATGAGAGATAGTCAGGAAACAGGTGTGCTCCTCAAATCTGGAAGTTCTAAAGGGAGCAGCTCTTGAGCTTCAAGTGAGGTAGATATGGGACAAGAGAATGAACAGTACTTTATGAAACTGGTAGAACAATTCAAGACTTCACTACTCCAAGAGGTTGAAGAGAAAGAAAACATAGATAGATTGTTAACATGTCATGTTGTGGGGAGAAAAGAAAAAAAAAAAAAAAGCACACTAGATTGGTGATTGATATCTTTGGGTTTTGGTCCAGGCACTGAAACTAATAAGGGGCAAAAAATATCAGGGGCAGTGCCTTTGCCCCTCTAAGTCATCTCATCTCCAGTGTCTTCCCCTGTAATGTGAAGTGCGTTCTCAGATCCCTTTCGTTTTACAAATTTTAGACTGAGATAAACTCAGGAATAACATATCCATAATAAGGAGTTATGGGGAAATTAAAAGCCTCAGGATAGATTTCAAACTATTTTATTTTATCCTTCAAAGTAATTGCATAGCCTCACAGGAATCCTCATTTGGTCTCTGCTTTTCACCCACCTTCTGCTCAGAACCCCCTCTGCTAGAAACTGATCTTTCCCATTAAGAAAATGAAAAGGGCTGGGTTGGAGGGTGATATCATAGGGTCTATGAAGTTTGGTATGTTTGTGAAGTACACACAGTAAAGGATACACTATTTCAACAATTCTGCATATACAATTCAGTGACATTGTTTACAGTTTTCAAGTTGTGTAACTGTTTTCTCTATCCTTTTCCAAATGATTCCACCATCATTAATGTAAGTCACTGCCCCCTCAGCTCTCAGCAAACCTTCTGAGATGCTGGTTCCAGTTTGATCTCATATAGATAAATCTTTGAGAAAGCACAATGTTCCAGCCAGACATACTTTACTAATTGGGCTGAACTGTTGTTTGCTTCAAAGCAGACTTCTGGGAAAATTTTTAGTTTGAGGTTTAAGATTTAAGGATTATCTCAGTTCAGTAGTTGTGGGTATTTATCTAGCCACAGTGAACTTAGAAGGTCTAAATTCCATGGAGAATTTAAAATTTTGCTTCCCCCTACCCACCCCTTTTGATCAAGATTCTTCTATAGTATCTTGCATTAAAAACTAAACATTGGTTGTTGCAAGCTGCCACTGAGTCAGCCTCTGACTAATGGAGACCCCATGTGCAACAGAAGGAAAGGCTGCCCAGTCCTGCACCATCCCCACAATCAGTTGCAGATCAGACCATTGTGATCCATAGGGTTTTCATTGGTTGATTTTTGGAAGTTGATTTCAGGACTTTCTTCCCAGTCTGTGTTAGTCTGAACACTCCACTGGGAACTGTTCAGCATCATAGCAAGATGCTGGCCCCTGCTGACAGACAGATGGTGACTGTACGTGAGTTGCATTGGCCAAGAATCCAACCCAGGTCTCCCAAATGGAGGATCAGATTGATATCACTGAACCACCACTACCCCAATATGAGTTTTGTTGTTGTGAGCTGTCAAATTGATTCCCACTTATAATGATCCCATATGATAGAGTAGAAATGTCCATAGGGTTTCCTAGGCTGTAATCTTTACAGAAATAGACTGCCAGATCTTTCTCCTGTCGAACTGCTAGGTGGATTCAAACCATCAACCTTTTGGTTAGCAAGTAAGCACTTAACTAATGTACCACCAGGTCCTCTTTCTATGAACTTTGTGTTGGTGCTGTTATGTGCCATTGAGTCAGCCCCAACTCAAAGCAACCCCTCCTTGGGTTTCCAAGGCAGTATCACTACGGAAGTAAATTGCCCAACCTTCCTTCCAAGGAGTGGCTGGTGGGTTTGAACAGCCAGCCTTCTGATTAGCAGTCAAATGCCTTAGGCACTATGCTACCAGAGCTCCCCTATGAACTTTGTTGTTGTTGTTATTGTTATGTGTCATCAAGTCGGGCCAACTCATAGCAACCCCTCCTTGGGTTTCCAAGGCAGTATCACTATGGAAATAGATTGCCCCATCTTCCTTCCAAGGAATGGCTGGTGGGTTTGAACCTCCAGCCCCTATGAAGGTTAGTAGGTGCTAATTAGGTATTTTTAAAGAGTTTCACAGCTGAAATGTACTTCAGGCCATCACTTTGCCCATGTGCTTTGTATAGACAAGATCAGAGAGGCCCAACTCACTGCCCTTGAGTTGATTCCTACTCACAGTGACCATATGGGAGAGTAAACTGTCCCATAAGGTTTCCAAGTCTGCAAAACTTTATGGAAACATACTGCCTCATCTTTCTCCCACAGAGCAGCTAGTGGGTTGGAACTGCCAACCTTTTGACTAGCAGCCAAATGCTTTAACCACTGCACCACCAGAGGAGAGGCATCTGGTTTTAAATGACTTTCCTGAGGACAAGTGGATCACTAGATGAAAAGCTAAAACTGTACTCTGGATTGCCTGATGCCAAGGTCTATACTTTTGCCAAACTGGCAAACACTGCTCCTGCAAACAGACCAAATGCTAATCTCCAATCCTGTAACTATCAGCCACAGGATCAACACTTTGAAGGTGTGCTTTCAATACCAGGAGGGTTTTCCCTGATAACTTTGGAGAAATAAAATAAGCCTAGAAGGGGAATAGAAATCTTTTCACGAAAGTCCATTTGAGAGGATAAAGATCTTTTTAAGACTGTGAGAAGACAGGAAATCTCAAAGCCAAAATAATATAAGCCTGGATTAGAAATGAAAAAGCTGGAAAGTCTGGCTTAAAAACTACAGACCAATTAGAAAGTTGCATGATTAGTCATGAAATGTGCTATTTGAAGATGCCCCTGAATCTCTTAGCTACCCGAATAAATAACTAGCTTCATAACTAGAACCTAGCCTGAATCAGATTTTCCTCCTGAGATCAATGTGTTGTATTTCTCTAACCTGAAAGCAGAAAGCTTTATAAGTTCTCAGGATATGACAGTTAAATGGGTTAAGTGTAACTCTTGGTTACACATCTGCTCCATTAAACCAAAAGAGTTTCTTGAAGTTGGGTGAAAAAAAGAGAAAAAAAGTTTCTCCCCTCCCCCAGCAACATCTAGCGAAACTCTTGAAGATTTTCATTTGCATTTATCAGACCTTTCAAAATGACTTCTAAGCTTCTCTCGTCTGCCTAGAGAACTCCACTGGTAGTTTTACAGTCAGTTTCAGGCTCCTGGCATCCCCCTCCTCAGCCCATCACTAACTTTGCTACCTCCACCCACTCTCCCTGTGTGTTAAAGGGGAAGCCCAGCAGTTAAATTAGAGAAATCTCACCTCGTTATCTTTCCCTGCCTCAAATAGTTAATTGATAGGACAAGAGATGTGTAGCTATTTGCAAGGTGAATTCCTATGACCATAACCAGATGCTAGGATTTTATTTTTATTATAGATAGGAAAGTTGAATGTTTGGAGTAGAAAAGCCCGGCTATAGGATAATACCCCACTTAGATGTTTGACTGTCAAAGAACTGAAAGTGATGGCAGGTAATATTCACGTTTGGATGGAAGTAAATGTTCTGTTCAGACACCTCCCATCCAGCATGGGTACACACACATACTCATATGCTCACTCACTCACACACTCACTCACACACTAACACATTCATACACACACACACACACACACGTACACCCCTTTCTATTTACAGTTCCCCACACCCAGCCTCAGATTCTCTTAACCTCTTCCCTTTTGGTTACACTTGGAATAAGTGTAACCTGATAAGTTAGCTGTTAGTTGCCATCCAGTTTACTCTAACTCATGGTAACGCCATGTCCAACAGAATGAAACATTGCCCACTCCCACACCATCTCCGTAATCATTGGTGAGCTGGAGTCCATTGTTGCAGTCACTGTGTATTTTGAGTGTCTTCCAACCTAGGGGCTCAACTTCTAGAACTACATCAGACAATATTCTGATGTGATCTTTAGGATTATCATTGCCTAATTTTCAGAAGTAGTTCTTCAGGCCTTTCTTCACAGTCAGTCTGCAAGTTCTGCTAAAATTTGTCCACCATGAGTAACCCTGCTAGTATTTTAAATACCAGTGGTATAGCTTCCAGCATCAGCATCATAGCAACACATAAGCCACCACAATCGAATAAACTGACAGATCTTCAAGTCTGGGTGGTTCAATTAATCAGTAGTGCAGCTGAGAAGCAGATTTCTAGTTTTTTGATTCTCAGAACCTGGGAGAAAATGTCCACTTTCCAAATATTGCCCTTATCATCTGGGGACCAGATAGAAATTCAACCTTATCTTACAATTCCCCTTCTTAGTCTGTGGCCAATGAGCAAATTCTGTTACTTTTTCCTTTGCAGTCTCTCTCACAGTCATTTGGCTTCTCCCTTGCTATCACTCTCATCAAAAACCACTTTTCTATTTAAATAGCATCTTAGGCTGGTTTTCCTGCCTCTAACTTCTGTTCATTGAAATCTATCTGGAACTGTTCAGCCAGATGAGTTTTTTAAAATTATAACTTCCACTGTTAACTCTTTACTCAACTGTCAATGGCTCCCAATTACCTGCAACATAAGAATGACTTAGTGAGTTATTCTGGCATTCAGGGCTTCCACAAGGCAGCCCAGGCTTCCAGTGAGTGGGTATGGGGAGGTGGGGGAGAGTAAGACTGAACTTTCTAGAATCAAGCTGAACTGGGCATTTTTCTCAGTTCTGACACTTATTGACTGGTAACCTTGGGCAAGTTCTTTAACTCTCTAAGCCTCAGGTTTCTCATCTGTAAAATAAAAGTAGCCATGATTTATTGACTACCCTATCTGTGCTAGGCACAAGGCTATACACACTTGTGAAGAACTGAGTGAACCAATTTGGCCCTTAATAAGGTCAGAGTGTGTTTTTATTATTGTTGCTTTTGTTGGTTGATATAGGTAGCCTCTGATGATTAGAGTTTGGCGAGGGCTTATAGATATTCCTCAAACTCCATCCTTGGTTCAGGGTAGAAGGTTACAATAATAGCAAATTTCAGAATCACTTCTGAAATAGTTTTCATTAGTAAGTAGGCCCAAAAGTAGCTTTTTAGTAGTGCAAGGTTAGGGAAATCCAGGCTCCCTGTCTTCTGAGTCCTCCAGCAAGTCTTTATAAAATGCATGAAGACAGATGTGGTAACATTCCAGGGGCAGGACTAGCTTACCTTTAGTCAGATCAGGCAACAGAATTATATGTTAAATGGTAGAAGCTAGAAAAATCAGCATCTAGGGCACCATTCCAAAGAGTGTTAGGCAGCTGGGCTGCCATATTGCCTTCCTTGTGAAAGATTTCTAGCCAAACCAGATACCTTGAATACCCTAATGTCACCAGTGAACAATTATTTTTAACACCTTTTAAGCAATTAAAAAAAAAAAAAAAACCTTTCCTGTACACACTTTAAGAAGCTCTGGTGATTCAGTGGTTAAAGCATTGGGCTATTAACCAAAAGGTTGGCAGTTCAAACCCACCAGCTGCTCCATGGGAGAACGATGGGGCAGTCTGCTTCTGTAAAGATTTACACCCCTGGAAACCCCATGGGGCAGTTCTCTTCTGTCCTAAAAGGTTGCTAGGAGTCAGAATCCATGACCATGATTTTGGGTTTAGTACACACTTTGGATGGTGAGAATGGATGCATTGGCTGTGGTCTTTGCTGGAGTGATATTTAAATACTAATCAGGAATATATTAAAACCATCACAGAGACATCTTTCAAATTACATTATCTTTCAAATAATTTTAGAGTAAATTATAGCACAAAGTAGCTTAACCCTTTCAAGACTGAATTTTTTGAAACCATGTATTTTCATCAGTGGAAAGCATTTTGAATGAGATGAAAAAAAGTTTTTTAGGTAATAGAGATTTTGATAAATTAGTGGGACACATATGTCCTGAGGTTTCTCTGTTCTGGGGCTGGTGGGATGGAGCCTGTGGTAGTGAAAGTTATATGTCAACTTGACTGGGCCTGGTTTTGAGTGACTGGGCAGCTAGATACAGTTATTCCCTGATAATCAACTCCATGGTGAAATTGACTGTGAGCAACTGAGTAGCTACCTTAGGGATGCTATCTACTCCCAAGATATAAGAAGTTTTGAGAAAGGTCTTGAACTTTTTGGCATGCTTGGACCCTGAATGTAGCTGAATCTGCATTCAGCAGCCTGCCATGTTGTCTGCCAATCTTGGGATTGTTCCTGGGCTTGAACCTGTGGCCTGCCATTTTGTCTGCTAATCTTAGGATGGTGCCATTTCACTTGCTGAGCTAGGGCTTGTCAGCCTCAGCAGCCAGCAGCTGCCTGAGTTACAAAACACCTCCAGCTCCAGTGGGCTGGGAGCAAGAGGCAGAGCTGAAGCCCAAGATTGAAGGGCCTTCACCCAGGTCCTAGAGCTGGCACTCTGAACTCACACTTCTAGCCTTCTAAACTGTAAGAGAAGAAATCCTGTTTGTTAAAGCCACCTCCACCTGTGATATTTTGTGTTAGAGCAGCACTAGAGGACCAGTACAAGGCCCATTTCTTCAACTTCATGCAGCTGTACAGACACCACCAGATAGCAACATGCAGTAAAAGTGGGATAGCAGCTTCCCACTAACCAAGAGATGGAAAATGTAAGTGGAAAGTATATGCACCATGGGTCACAAAAGGGATAATAATACTTTTCATAGACTACTTCTAATCCTACAAAAATGCTATGAGATAGGTATCACTACCCCCATTTTATAGGCTCTTGAGTTTAAGCAGCTTGTCAAGCAACTTAGCCAAAATAATATAGCTGGCAAATGCTGGGCTAAAATTCTAACACAGTTTGCTCAACTCTCATCTTTTTATCATATCACATAGCCTCTCCAGCATCTGAATACATTGGACTCAAGAATGACCAATGATGTCTGAGAACATATGCACTACCAAACTCCACCTTCAAAATATGTCCTGACCATGGTCAGGGGCTCAGGACCATGGTCACAGGAGACATCAAGTTCAATTGGCATAACATACTACACAAAAACATTGTTCCACATCCTACTTTGGAGAGTAGTGACTGGGATCTTAAAAGCTTGCAAATGGCCATCTAGATGTAACGATGGGTCTCTCCTCATTCAGAGCAAAGAAGAATGAAGAAAACCAAAGACACATGGAAACAATTAGTCCAGTGGACTGGTACACCATGTGATCCTTAGCCTATATGACTTTGAGACCAGAAGAACTGTCTACCA
>NW_006921604.1:21072701-21075363 GCF_000298275.1 Orycteropus afer afer
GCATATGAGCTGAACATTTACATTAGGTAGATACACTCCTTGGAGAGATCAATCATGGGAGAATAGAAGGGCTGTGTATGCACAGGGAGACAGCTCCCGGAGCATGAAGGCATGGGAGGGAAGGACACAGGGAAGAGGTGACTATGGGGAGGAAGTGAGAGGAGAGCTGTTGCATTGTGGTAAATTATAGTCAATGTCATGAAACAAAGTATATGTAAACTGCTGTAAGGAAAATGAATTTGCTCTGTAAACTTTCACTCAAATCAAAATAAAAACTTTTTAAAAAGAAAGGAAAAAAAAAATGTCCTGAATCCAAAACTCAAAATCATAAAAAAAAATAAAGCCACCAGTTTTGCTGGTCTGATAGAGCCTGGTGAGACCCCTGAGACTATGGCCCCTAACTACCCTTTAGGTCTGGAACTGAACTCACTCCTGTGCCTTCCAGCCAAATAATAGACAGGCATAAGGGCTGATCATTTACATCAGGTAAATTCATTCCTTGGAGTGATCAATCACAGGAGAACAGAAGGGCAGTGTTTGCATAGGGGGATAGCTAAGTGGGGTGGGAGTGCATGGGAGGGAAGGACACAGGGAAGAGCTAAGTACAGGGAGGAAGTGGGAAGAGAGCTCTTACATTGTGGGGAATTCCAGTCAATGTCATGAGACAAAATGTATATGAACTGCTATATGGAAAATGAATTTACTCTGTAAACTTTCACCTAAATCACAATTAAAATAAATTAAAATAAATGTCCTGAATCTAGCCATTTTCCAGCCTGATCCAAGCCATCATAGCCATCTTTCATCTCAACTTATGCAACAGGGTCCTACCTAAACTCTAAACTCACTGCCATGGAGTCGAGTCGATTCCGACTTATAGTGACCCCTCCTAGGGTTTCAGAAATGTTATCTCTACAGAAGTAGATTGACCAGTCTGAGGAGTGGCTGGTGGGTTTCCCTTTTTCTCCTGCTTCCATCTTCCTGTAACTTATTTACTCCCAAGAAATAAGAGTGATCTTTTAGAAATATAAATTAAATGAGGTAATTCCTGTGCTCAAAATCCTCCAAGGTTTCTCATAACAATTAAAATATATTCCAAAATCTTTATCAGGGTCAAATGGCCCTATGCAATCTGTTGTTGCTGTTGTTGTTAGGTGCTGTTGAGTCAATAGTAGCTCATGGCTATCCCATGTCCCTGGCCAATTCCTCCAACTCATTTTCTCTGACTTCTCTATGATTTATTGCACTCTAACCACACTGGCTTCCTTGCCATTTCTTGAACCCATTCACTGGGGCTATGTGCTTCCTTTTGTCCACATTTTCTCCAGATATTTACATGGTTTGTCTCCTTATAGGTCTCTTTCAAACATCCACTCCTAAGAGATGCCTTTTCTGATCACCCTATCTGAAAGAGTACCTCTGATTTTCTAGATGTCTCCCTGATTTACTTTTCTTCACAGCACTTGGCACTACCTGAAAATGTGTTATATATTCATTAGTTTAGTTATTTATTATTTTTCTCCTGCCTTAGAATGCAAGCACCATGAGGGCAGGGATTTGTCATTTTTGTTGCTTGTATATCTCTAGTGCTTAGAACAGTGACTGGCAAGTGGAAAAATTCAGAAAAGAAAAATTAAATAGCGAAATAGAAGACTGTGTTAACTCCCAGAAGCTGTTACACTTGATGAACTTCAACTCAGTTGAATACCTTTAAATACCTGCTGGAGTTATGCTACAAATTTTGAATACCCAGTGGTAGAGCTTTCTACTGCCCACCTGTGTATGGTTTTCCTCCCATTCCAGTCACCTAGGAAGGTTAAATGGTTATTTGTGACCAGTGATTAGCTCAACCAATGAGCTGAGAGCAGAGATGACTTAAGTTATTTAGTCACCAAAGTTTTCATTCTTGACTCAAACATCTCCAGAATTCTCTTTCTTTGTAATGGAGACCAATTGTCCAGATGATTCAGGTATAAGATAAGGGAGACTGACTGTGTGGACCAAGGCGCCCCATCAACTCACTTCAAATATGGACTGGGAGGGAATAGCAAAGGGTCACTATGAGTTGGAATCGGCTGGACAGAAATGGGTTTTTTGGATTGTGTTAAGCCATGAAGATTTGGGAACTAAAAATACTTATCAGATTACCACATAGCCCAATCTGACCATGCTGATAAGACAGAATAAAAAGTAATAAAAGATAAATTTCACAATTTTCATTTGGGACCACCCGGTACAGTAAGGAAAACAGTAAAATCTGGATTTTTTAGACAAAGTTCTATGCCCAGAACTGCCTTTCTATTAAAAATGTCCAGCTTGGGTCATAGAGCAGGGAATCAGTCCATCAAGTAAAATTACCCAGACTATCTTAAGGAGATGAGTAACTTGACTCCATGAATCAAGGTCAAGAACAATAGAACAGGTTCCAGCAAGATGGCGGACTAGGCAGAAATACTGCACATAGCCTCTTCAACAAAGAAAAGGGAAACCAATTAACACAGGCACAGAAGATAATCCTGGACCCCTGATCCTTGAAGGGAAGGATATAGAAGTGGACTAAACCCCAACTAGCAGAAGAATTTGTGTGAAAATACCAAAAAAGGAGACATATGGAGCTGCAGTCTGGGAGCGATCCTGAGCAATCATGACAGCACAGACAGCT
>NW_006921604.1:21081899-21089563 GCF_000298275.1 Orycteropus afer afer
TTTGCTGGTCCGATAGAGCCTGGTGGAACCACTGAGACTATGGCCCCTAGCTGCCTTTCAGGTCTGGAATTGAACCCACACCTGTGGTTTCCAGCCAAACAGAAGACAGGCCATATGAGTTGAACATTTACCTGAGGTAGATACAGTCCTTGGGGAGAACAATCATTGAGAAAGAAGGGCTGTCTACGCACAGGGAGATAGCTTAGGGGGCAGGAGTCCATGGACGGATGGACACTGGGAAGAGGTAGCTGTGGGGAGGAAATGGGAGGGGAGCTGTTGCATTGTGGTAAACTGTGGTCAATGTCATGAGACAAAGTATATGTAAACTGCTGTATGGAAAGTGAATTTGCTCTGTAAGTCTTCACCGAAATCACAATAAATAAGAAAAAAAAGAACAATAGAACAAGATACTGTACTGTAGGTCTTCCATACCCTCATTTCTGTTATGTTTTAGTGAAGTCAGCATCCAATGCAACCACATGAAATGGCTACTTTGGAAGGCATGCCTGCAGCTGGTTAAGACAGAGGACATCAGGAAGTCATTGAAGTATATATATGCATTGGTAGTGACAGCAAGAACACTAGGCCTTACTCTTGATGAACAAAAAAAAAAAAAAACTCACTGTCATTGAGTCAATTCTGACTCATAGTGACCCCTCTTTGGGTTTCTGAGGCAGTGTCTCTATGGAAGTAGATTGCTCAATATTCCTTCTGAACAGTGGCTGTTGGGTTTGAACCACCAGTCTTCTGGTTAGCAGTCAAATGCCTTGGACACTATGCCACCAGAGCTTCACTAGCCTATTAGAAAGTTGTCTATGAAAGATAGAGTGATTAATAGTTAAAAGTAATGACATTGGTCATTAATGGTCTCCTGCTGCTTAGTTGTACTCTGTTATGTTTTCCCCTGTAGCCACCTCCCTCTTCAACTTCTACACACAGGTAGCCACCAATATAAGTAATATGTTTAGTGCAGAGGGAGAGTTGGTCAGAATCAGGGATAATGGCCTCAGACTGGGTCCGTTTAGAAGAGAGGCATTATCTTCTATGAAATAATTGATCTACACAACCATCCCCAATGGCTGCTAATACTTAGGTGAAATATTTAGTAGGCAACTTTGTATCAGGTGGAACAGACTGATAGCACTGAGCCCATTCATTGATCAATATAACAGCATTAGGAGTGGGGTAAACAGACATGATGTGCCTCTTAGTGAGCTACAACATAAAGTACACAGCATCACCCATGAAGAGTTCTTGCCAGAAGAATAAACCTGATTCTAATTCAGTCTAAAGCTCTACCTACCAGTTTACTGGAAGTATAGGAGAAAGGGGTGGTGTAGTGTCTAAGGCCTTTGACTGCTAACCAGAAGGCTGGTGGTTCAAATCCACCAGCCACTCCTCTGAAAGAAGACTGGGCAATCTGCTTCTGTAGTGATACACCTTGGAAACCCAAGGATGGGTCGCTGTGAGTCAGATCCAACTCCATGGCAGTGAGTTTGGTTTCTGGTTTTTATAGGAGAAAGGGGAACATATTAAAAGATGCCAGGAGGAGACAGTCAGCAAGACCCTGAACATGGGAAATTTTATATAACTAAGATGAGTCATGTAAGTCCTTCTTCACTGCATGCTGAACATCTGTGTCAATGTGACCTGCTTCAACTGTGAACTTGAGAGAGACTGATGAGAAGTTTGAGTATTTCCTTCCCTGGGCAATTCCTTATATCTCTGCCTCAATAGGTCCTCCAATTCCTGTATATGGTATTCTCTTTCTGTTCTGTGTTAATATGCATCATTCATTGCATTCATTGAGTGAACCCCCTCCTATGTGCCAGATATGGGTTAGGAGCCTTAGGTGCTACAGTGAAAGGAGAACCTGGCAAAGAGGATACCTGCCCTCAAAGAGCATATACAGGTAGTCCCTGATTTATGACATAGTCAAGTTATAATGAACTACACGTATGACCATCCATTTTTGTGTGTGTTTTGTGTCATCTCATGTTAGTAATATTAATGTGTACTACATACAATATTGCAGTGTGTAATTTGTTTATATATCCTTCTCATGCCACCCCCCCAAAGAAAAATAAAGATTGGCTTTATAAAGATAGTGACAATAAAAGGCAATAATCATGAATACGAAAAAAGAAAAGTGAGGTATTCAATTTCAGAAGAAAACAACTTATGACAGAGTCATCAAAACCCTGTTGTAGGTTAGGGACTACCTGTAGTCTAGCTTATTGAAGAAAGTAGAAAACCTGGAGTTAATTTAGAGGGTAAAAGACAATTGTGATTAAGTTGAAGAGAACCCAATTTTTGAGGAAAGTTACAGTATACTGAAATGTTACAAGTCTAGATTACTATTTGTGCATATTAAGTGTTTTGTGAGGTCAAAGAAGATAGAACAGAAGCTGAAAATGCTCCCAGGAAGAGGGGATTCCAAAGAGATAATCCTGAAATCAATCAACACTTACCAGTGTTCAATAATGCATTTTGCAGAATTGAAAATTATATGGTTTCTGTGAGATTGGATTAAGAAATCAAATACATTCAATAACTTTTATTTGCTTTCTAGCCATCTTGGGCTGATCCACAGACAGACAGATCCTGCTGCCATTTTTTTCTGATGTCATCACTGACATTCATCACCTTTTTATATAAACTCTGCTTCCTGAATGATTGATTCAGTGGTAGAATTCTTGCCTTCCACGTGGAAGACTGGAGTTCAATTCCTGCCCAATACATCTCATGCACAGCCCACCTTTCTGTTGGTGGAGAATTGTGTATTGCTATGAGACTGAATAGGTTTGAGTGGAGCTTCCAGACTAAGAGGAACTAGGAAGGAAGGCCTGATGATCTAGTTCTGAAAATCAGCCAATGAAAACCCTACGGATTACAGCGGTCTGATCTATAAACCATCAAACCCATCACAAGAACAGCACAGGGTTGGGCAGTATTTTGTTCAGTTGTGCATGAGGTTAGCATGAGTTACAGGGCATCTTGACTGTAGCTAATAAGAACAACAATTGCTTCTCAGAGACCAGCTTCCCTAAGTCACTGTCTAATTAAGAGAGATCATTGAGATCTTTATGACAGAGAAAGAACTCCAGGGAAGACTTTCAGGGAAATGAACCCAGTATAAGTCATTCAGAAACTGACCTTCTAAGCAGGGGATTACCTGGTTTCTCTTATCTCCTCTGTCCCTAAGACTTCCTGTTTACCAGAAGTGGAGTGGGTAAATTGGGGAGGCCCAGTCTTCTCATTTCAGGCTTGTCTGTTCTAAACCACAATGTAGGCTGAAAACGTTCACAAGAACTTAGAATGTCTGAAAGTAGCTCAGCCTCACTGAAGTTTTTTTCCAGGGTGCCAGTTTTTGATGGAACTTGGCCTGCCACAGTTAGATGAGCTTGAAGGAGTATTATTGTAATTACCTGGCATCATACCTGGTTTTCAGGGCCAGCAGCTGGAGTGGACTTTGCTGTTTGCTTTTGAGCTAATCACATGCACTCACCTCCATCTGCTAGGAGAGCAGTGAAATCAAAATAGCATCTGATGCTAATCCTTGCAGGGAGGGTACCATTTTCTCAGGTTGAAGTTATTCTCTTTTTCTCCTGTGGGTAAGGAAGAGCAAGGTCTACTCTTAGCAAGCCTCAGAAAACTATGTTTATTATTTAGTGAAGGTTCTGAAGATTCTATGTAAAAACTGAGAGAGACAAAGTGACAATTTCTACCTGAGTAGGTAAATTATGAGCCTCATTCCTTCGGCTGTTGCTGTGAGGTCTGGCATGCTAATAACTCAAAAGTAACATACTTGAAAGACCATGTATTGTATTTATTATTTTATATTCCACCACTGATTGTAGCAAAGAGTCTTATTTTGAGTCTATGTGCTTTGTGAGGATGATGATGGTGATATTATTCCACAGAGTACATATGAAAGCTGAAGAGCTAGGTTCCAGTGTGCCATTGCCTCTTTTGGAGAAAGAGAATTGTCCTTGGCTATTTTCCCATGGCTGCATTTGCTAGATTGCATTACTGGCCCCAATTCTTCAGCCTCCTCTGTAGCTACATCTTTGCCATGTAACTTTCCCCTAAGAGGAAAAATATAATTCCCCTGACCTTAACTTCAGCTGTATGACTTACTTTGGCCAATAAAATGAGGCAGAAGTGATGTTGTGCCAATTCTGAATCCAGGTCTGAAGAAGTCTCTTTCCATTTGCCCTCTTGTATTTCTGCCTGGCCATGAAAAGAGCTTCACTGAGACTGCTGCTATCCCTTTAGCCAGTATCTCAAAATGAACACATGTGAAACCTCAATGGAAAGAAGCCCAGCCCAGCCCAGCTAAATCCATGGCTAGAAGAAGACTTGCCCAGACAAACCAAGTCTAGACCAGCCAGCCATCAGCCAACCACAAGATCCAGTAGCTAAATCAATGCTTCCTATTGTAGCTGCAAGATGTGTTAGTTGTTTGTTATGCAGCATTATCATGATCAGAGTTAACTGATACACAGGCACCCTATTTGACAATTTTTTTGGAGGGTCAGAAACTTGAGTGAGGGGATCAAACTTTATATTCTTTAACAACTTTAGTATAGCAACAAAGTATAAAAGATACTGGAAGAAAAAAAAAAAGGGCTTCCTCAGTATGGCTAGGCCATTATAAAACAGGAGACTTCTCTGTTTTCAAGTAGTGTGCCTTATCTATTTATAGCCATAAATTCAAGGCCCTGGAAACATTTCTTCTTGATTCCTTCCAGTGATAGTTATGATAGAAAATAGTCTCTACAACTAGATTCATGTTGAAGGTAAAGTATGCATAAAAATAAATTTGTGGAAAATGAAGAGGTCTATACAGTAAGTTGTGGGAAAATAAATACTTTCATTCATTTATCCGTCTAACAAGCATTTTTTGAGTGTCTCTACTGCCAAGCACTATTCTAGGCACTGGGCCTATAGCCATGAACCAAATAAATTCCTGTCCTCATTGGGAACATTCGAGAAGGGCTTTGCCACATTTTAGCTGACAGTGCCCACTTCATCTTTATGCACATTGGTTATTCAGATGAGGAAAAGAATGACAACATATATTTGTAAAGACATCTAAGCAGCCTAAATATAAAAGGACTGGACCATAAAATGATGAAAGCCTGCCTCAAATTAAAGTAGGCTTTATTAGTACAAAATTCAATTTTATTTTTCTAAAAATAAATTTTAATTAAAAAAATTACAATTAAAAGGTTTAAAGGCAAAACAACTAAGAAAAAAGAAAAATGTTTCATAACAGATTTTAAGCATTTAAAAATAACCTGCTGATGAAATTAGGAAGTTGCCAATGTAACGGTTGAAAACCTTGATTTTTGACCAATTTTCTTTCAGACAATTTAGTTAGCTTTGAAAAAGCAAAATTTCAAAATTCTTTGTAACATTGCCAAATAAGCAATATAGATATAATAGGCTAAAGATAGTCATGAGAGAGAGGGAACAACAAAAAACTTTAGCAATGAAAATGCTGTGTGATCTTGGGTGGGACATTTTACTTGTATGGTGCTCAGTGCATCATCTATAATGCTGGGAGTCAGCCCCAAGAATAAAGATCCTATTCCTCTTTGGCTAAATATTAGATTAGATATCATCCTTTTTTTCTGGACACTTGTAAAATTAAACTTTAAGAAAAGGTCAGTGCTAGCCCTGGCTTCCTCAAGGCAACAGATCTTTTCCTTTCATGCAAAGTGAAATCACTTTGCAGACATAAAACATCAACACTCATTTCCTTTTGCTTTAATGCCATCACTTTGGGCTTCACCATTAACCTGCTGTTAATTGTTTTTCCCTTCCCTCTAACATGATTGCCCTTCTATTATTTAAAAAAAAAAAAAAAAAGGGCAAAGAAAGTTCAACACTAAATCCATGCTAATTATCTATTTGTTTCATGGAGACAAAAGCTCTTTTAGGAATTGCTTTCTTTAAAATAAAAATTTTAAAAAAAGAAATACGTTAGATTTGATGCCAAGGTTGTCATATCTTAAAGCATGACGGGGCTTTCTTCCTTGTCAGATTAAAAAAAAAAGATATGAATGTGTGACATTGAACAAGATGACACAATTGACTTCTATGTGTCTTTGGTAGCAACCTTTGTGTCATGTCACTCTGTTAGGATGATCTGTACTCCATGGAAAGGCAATAGGGTGGGGGTGGAGGGAGAGCCTTGATTTCTAAACGAACAGCTTAATAATATTGTTGTTGTTGTTATTTGCCGTCGAGTCGGCCCCGACTCATAGTGACCCCTCCTTGGGTTTCCGAGGCAGTTGTTGTTGTTGTTGTTATGTGCCGTCGAGTCGGCCCCGACTCATAGCTACCCCTCCTTGGGTTTCCGAGGCAGTATCACTGCGGAAGTAGGATTGCCCAACCTTCCTTCCGAGGAGTGGCTGGTGGATTTGAACCGCCAGCCTTCTGGTTAGCAGTCAAGTGCCTTAGCCACTATGCTACCAGAGCTCCCACCTTAATAATAGGTAGCTAGAAATGTTTGTGCTCTCTCATGCCTGAAGCCTTTTTTGGAAAATGCTAAAATGATGAAAGATCTTGACAGTTCAGAAACAGAATACATTAGAATGTTAAAGGAAGATTTTCAACAGAAAACTAAAGCTCTGGATGCCTAAGGATTTGCAAGGGGACAACTTGAAAACATTTTATATCTACCCTTACCCCTATACTTATACTATATCTGTACATATTTCAAGTTTCTCTACTTAAGAGAAACACTGAAAATTGACTGTTGTTTTGCAGTGAGCCATCAGAGATATTGCTGAATCAGTCTTGCCTTGGTATCTACTGAGCACTGTCAAAACTTCTAGAAAAATTTTAGTGTGGGGGAGGAAGGTCAAATTGATCCCAATTCATGGCAATACCACGTGTGTCAGAGTTGAACTGCACTCCATAGTATTTTTTTTCTTCTTTTATTTTGTTGTTGTTGATGAGAATATACACCTTAAAACACACACCAATTCAATAGTTTCTGCATTCTTTGAGTTGTGAAACAGTTCTCAACCTCTTTTTCTAAGTTGTTCCTGCCTCATTAACATACACTCACTGCCTCCTATGGTTCCTACCTAATCCTTCGAGTTGCTGTCGTCAATTTGATCCTATATAAGTAACTCTTAAAAGAGTATAATGCTCAAGGCAGACTTTTTTTTTTTTTTTTTTTAAACTACTTAATCTAAACTGTTGTTTGGTTTTAAGATGACTTCACAGGATATTTTTGGTTTAAGGTTTAAAGATTATCTCAGGGTAATAGTTTCATTACTACTTAGTTTCACTCATCTACTCTGCATGGCTCCAGAAAGTCTAGAGTCCATGAGAATTTGACATTCTGTTCTACATTTTTTTCCCTTTTGATCAGGATTCATATATGGAATCTCTGATCAAAATGTTTGATAATGGTAACTGGGCACCATCCACTTCTGGTCTCACGGCAAAAGAGGAAATTGTTCATGGAGAAAATTAGCCATATATTCCATTAAAACACACACACACACATGCACAGCAGAACGAAACACTGCCCGATGCACAGCAGTCTGGCCATTCTTGCTTCCAAGGAGCATTCTGGCTGCACTTCCTCCAGGACAGATCTGTTAGTTCTTTTAGCAGTCCATGGTACTTTCAGCATTCTT
>NW_006921604.1:21090493-21098508 GCF_000298275.1 Orycteropus afer afer
TTTGGATGTGTGTAGGCAGCCTCAGAAACTACTCATTTTTTTTTTTTTTTGTCATTGTTATAAATATATTTAACACACAACTTTTACCAATTCAACTTTTTACAGGTGTACGATTCATTGACAGCATTTCAATGATTTGTTTGCAACCCTACCATTAATATATGCAATTTTTCATTACCATTCATACTCCTTTTCCCCCTCCCTCCCACTCTGATAATTATTAATACACATCGGTCTCTATACATTTGTCTTCTCTTGTCCATTTATATAAGTGAGGTCATACAATATTTGTTCTTTTGTGATTGGTTTATTTAGCTCAGCATAGTGTCTTCAAGCTCCATCCATACTGTAGCATGTATCAAGGCTTCATTTCTCCTATTGGCTGAGTAGTATTCCATTTTATGTATGTATCACATTTTGTTTACTCATTAATCTACTGTGAATAGTTCTACAATGAACATTGGTGTACATATTTCTTTTTGAGTCTTTGTTTTCAAGTCTTTTGGATATATGCCCAGAAGTGGAATTGCTGGGTCATCTATTTTTTTTTTATTTTTAGGAACCACTTCACTGTTTTCTGTAATGGCTATCCCATTTTGCGTTCACACCAACAATGGATATGTGTTCCATTTTCCCTGTAAACTCACCAGTATTTATTTTATTCATTATTGTGTGTGTGTGTGTGTGTGTGTGTTTAATCTTAGCCATTCTAATGGGAGTGAAATGGTATCGCATTGTGATTTTGGTATGTTTCTCTCTGATTGTTAATGATATTGAACATCTTCTCATGTATTTGGTAGCCATTTGAATGTCCTCTTTGGTGAAATGTCTATTCAAGTATTTTGCCCATTTTGTGATTGGGTTATTTGTCTTTTTGTTGTTAAGTTGCTGAAGTTTTATACATATTTTAGTTATTAGATTCTTGTTGGATATGTTGTTGTTGTTGTTATTTGCTGTCGAGTCGGCCCCGACTCATAGCGACCCCTCCTTAGGTTTCCAAGGCAGTATCACTACGGAAGTAGGATTGCCCAACCTTCATTCCGAGGAGTGGCTGGTGGGTTTGAACCGCCAGCCTTCTGGTTAGCAGTCAAGTGCTTAGGCACTATACTACCAGAGTATATAGCTTCTGAATATAGTCTCCCAGTCCCAGTAGTTTGTCTTTTCACTTTTTTGGTAAAGTCTTTTGATAAACAAACATTTTTTAAAAATTTTTATGAGGTCCTATTTATTTGTTTTCTCTTTTGCTGTTTTGATAAAACACTGTTGAAAGCTAGGACTGACAGTGGAAAACATTGCTTGAATTTTATGATTTTAGTTTTCACATTTAGGTCTTTAATCCATTTTGGATTTGTTTTTGTATGTGGTATGAGGTATTAATCCTATTTCATTTTTCTGCATGTGGAAATCTAATTTTCCCAACTACCATTTATTGAAAAGATTCTTCTTTCTCCACTGAATGCACTTAGAACTTTTGTCTAAAATCAGATCACCATAGATGTATGGGTTTATTTTTGGACTCTTAATCCTATCCCATATTCCTTTGTGTCTGTTGTTATATCACTACCTGGCTGTTTAGATTACTATAGCTGTTAGTATGATTTAAAGTCAGGAAGTGTGAGTCCTCCCACTTGGTTCTTCTCTTTCCACATTGTTTTAGGTATTTGATGCCTCTTGCCATTCTATTATAAAGTTGAGGTTTTCTATTTCTGTAAAAATGGCTGTTGGAATTTTGATTGGGATTGCATTGAATCTGTCATTGTTATAAATATATTTATCAATACTTTGGGTATTATTGACCATAATACTAAGTCTTCCAATCCATTAACATGGAAAATCTTTCCAATAATTTAAGTCTTCTTTAATCTTGTTCAGCAGTGTTTTATAGTTTCATTGTATTAAAACTTCACAAACCTGGTTAGATTTATTCTCAGGTATTTTATTTTCTTAGATGCTATTGCAAATGGAATCTCCAACCCAAATTTCTCATTGCTGGTGTATGGAAACCCAATTGATTTTTGTTTGTTGACCTTGTACCTTGCAATTTTGCTAAATTCCTCTATCAGCTCTACAAATTTTCTTGTGGACTCTTTGGGATTTTTATATATAGAATCATATCACCCACAGATGGAGATAATTTTACTTCTTCCTTTCCAATCTGGATACTTCTCATTATTATTATTATTATTATTATTGTCTTATTGCTTTGGTTAGGACTTCTAATACAATATTGAATAGAAGTAGTGACAGCAAGCATCCTTGCTTTATTTCTTATTTCTCCACTAAGTGTAATGTTGGCTGTTGTCTTTTCATATACGCCCAGAATCACATTGAGGAATTTCCCGTCTATTCCAATCTTCTTTAGGGTTTTCATCAACAAAATGTGTTGGGTTTTATCAAATGCTTTTCTGCATCCATACAGATGATTATGTGGTTCTTTTCCTTTGTTCTATTGATGTGGTGTTTTACATTGATTGACTTTCTAATGTTGAATCATCGTTACATTCCTGGAATAAATTCCACTTGGTCATAGTATATGATTCTTTTCATATGCCATTGAACCCATTCGCTAGGATTTTGTTGAAGAATTTTGTGTCAATATTTTGTATCTGTTAGTTTATCATGCTGTGGTGGCTTGTATGTTGCTGTGAGACTGGAGGCTTTTCCACTGGTATTTCAAATACCAGCAGGGTCACCCATGGTGGACAGGCTTCAGTGGAGCTTCCAGAATAAGACAGATTAGGAAGAAGGAGAAGGCCATCCACTTCTCAAAGAATTGGCCAAGGAAAACCTTATGAAGAGTAGAGAAATGCTGTCTGATACATTACTGGGCAACATTATAAATAGCCTGGAAACATTGTCCAGTACAGTGCCAGAAGATGAACCCCTTAGTTCAGAAGGCACTCAAAATATGAGTGGGAAAGACCTGCATCATCAGAGTAGAATCAACCTTAATGATATGGATAAAGTAAAGCTTTTGGGACTTCCATTTGCTGATGTGGCATGATTCAAATTGAGGAGAAACAGCTACAAACATCCATTAATAATCAGAACATGGGATGTATGAAATATGAATCTAGGAAAATTGGAAGTTGTCCAAAATTAAATGGAACACATAAAGATTGATATCCTAGGCATTAGTGAACTGAAATGGACAGGTTTGGGCCATTTTGAATCAGACAACCATGTGATCTACTATTCCAGGAATGATAGTTTGAAGAGGAATGGTGTGGCATCACAAAGGGTGGTTCAAAATCTTTCCTGAAGTACAATGCTATCAGTGATAAGATAGTATCCATATGCCTACAAGGAAGACCAGTTAATACTACTATTATTCAAATTTATGCACCAACCACCAAAGCCAAAGATGAGGAGACTGAGGATTTTTATCAATTTCTGCAGTCTGAAATTGACCAAACATACAATCAAGATGTGTTAATTATCACTGGTGACTGGGATGCAAAAGCTGGAAACAAAGAAGAATCACCGGTAGTTGGAAAATCTGGCATTGGTAACAGAAATAACACTGGAGATCACATGACAGAATTTCGCAAGACCAACAACTTATTCATGCCAAATACCTTTTTTCAACATCACAAATGGTGGCTATACATGTGGACTTCTCCAGATGGAGTACACAGGAATCAGATTGACTACATCTGTGGTAAGAGGTGATGGAGAGCTCAATATCTTCAGCTAACACAAGGCCAGGACTTGATTGTGGAACAGACCATTCACTGCTCATATGCAAGTTCAACTTGAAGTTAAAGACAATTGAAACAAGGCCATGAGAGCCAAAATATAACCTTGAGTATATCCCTCCTGAGTTTAGAGACCATCTAAAGAATAGATTTGATGTATTGAACACCAGTGACTGAAAACCAAAAGAATTATGGGATGACATCAAGCACATCATCCGTGAAGAAAGCAAGAGGTCATTAAAAAGATGAGAAAGGATGAAAAGACCAAAATGGATGTCAGAAGAGACTCTGAAACTTGCCCTTGAGCACAGAGTAGCTAAAGCAAATGGAAGAAATCACAAGATAAAAGAGCTAAGCAGAAGATTTCAAAGAGCAGCTCGAGCAGACAAAGCCAATTACTACAATGAAATGTGCAAAGACCTGGAATTAGAAAACCAAAAGAGAAGAATCACACTCAACATTTCTCAAGCTGAAAGAACTGAGGAAAAAAATTAAGCCTTGAGTTGCAATATTGAAAGATTCTATGGGCAAAATATTGAATGATGTAGGAAACATCAAAAGAAGATGAAAGGAATACACAGAGTCACTGTACCAAAAAGAACTGGTTGATCTTCATCCATTTCAGGAGGTGGCATATGATCAAGAACCAATGGTATTGAAGGAAGAAGTCGAAGCTGCACTGAAGGAATTGGCAAAGAACAAGGGTCCAGGAATTGACAGAACACCCACTGAGATGTTTCAACAAACAGATGTCACGCTGGAGGCACTCACTGGGCTATGCCAAGAGATTTGGAAGACAGCTACCTGGTTAACTGACTGGAAGAGATACATATTTGTACCCATTCCAAAGAAAAGTGATCCTACAGAATGTGGAAAGTATCAAACAATATCCTTAATATCGCATGCAAGTAAAATCTTACTGAAGATAATTCAAAGATGGTTGCAGCAGTATATTGACAGAGAACTTCCAGAAATGCAAGCTGGATTCAGAAGAGGATGTGGAATGAAGAATATCATTGCTAATGTCAGATGGATTTTAGCGGAAAGCAAAACATACCAGAAAGATGTTTACTTGTGTTTTACTGACTATGGAAAAGCATTTGATTGTGTGGATCATAACAAATTATGGGCAACCTTGAGAAGAATGGGAATTTCAGAACACTTAATTGTACTCATGAGGAACCTGTACATAGACCAGGAGGCTGTCATTTGAACAGAACAAGGGGACACTTCATGACTTAAAATCAAGAAGGGAGTGTGTCAGGGTTGTATCTTTTCACCACACTTATTCAATCTATATGCTGAGCAAATACTCCAAAAAGCTGGACTATATGAAGAAGAGCATGGCATCAGGATTGGAGGAAGATTCATTAACAACCTGTGATACACAGATGACACAACTTTGCTTGCTGAATATGAGGATGAGTTGAAGCACTTAACTGATGAAGATTGAAGAATACAGTCTGCAGTATGGATTGCATCTCAACATAAAGACAACAAAAATCCTTACAACTGGACCTATAACCAGCATCATGATAGATGGAGAAAAGATTGAAGTTGTGAAAGACTTCACATTGCTTGATTCTACAATCGACGCCAATTGTGGCAGCAGTGAGGACATCAGACAACACATATAACTGGGCAAACCTGCTGCAAAAGACCTCTTTCAAGTGCTGAAGAGCAAAGATGTCTCCTTGAGCACTAAGGTGCGCCTGGAACAAGCCACTGTATTTTCAATTGCCTCATATGCATGTAAGAGCTGGACAATGAATAAGGAAGACCAAAGAAGAGTTGGTGCCTTTGAGTTGTGGTGCTGGTGAAGAATGCTGGAAGTACCATGGACTGCTAAAAGAACTAACAAATCTGTCCTGGAGGAAGTGCAGCTGGAATGCTCCTTGGAAGTGAGAATGGCCAGCCTTTGCCTCACCTACTTTGGTCTTGTTGTCAGAAGGGACCATTCCCTGGAAAAGGATGTCATGCTTGGTGGAGGATTGACAAAAGAAGGGAAGGCCCTCAAAGAGATGGATTGACACAGTGGCTGTAGCGAGGGGCTCAAGTATAGCAAGGTTCATGGAGCTGGTGCAGGACCGGGCGGTGTTTCATTCTGCTGTGCACATGGTCACTTTGAGTCAGAGATGACTCAATAGCACCTAACAACAACAACAACAATCAACACCAATGGAATCAGCAGCCAAGACATCAGAAGACATATTGCACTGGACAAACCTGCTGCAAAAGACCTCTTTGAAAGAAGTCCTGAAGTCTCCTTGAAGACTAAGGTGTGCCTAACCCAAGTCATGGTATTTTCAATTGCCTTATATGTATGTGAGAGCTAGACAATGAATAAAGAAGACCGAAGAAGAGTTGATGCCTTTGTGTTGTGGTGTTGGCGAAGAATATTGAAAGTACTATGGACTGCTAAAAGAAGTAACAAATCTGTCCTGGAAGAATTGCAGCTGGAATGCTCCTTGGAAGCGAGAATGGCCAGACTTTGTCTTACCTACTTTGGCCATGTAGTCAGAAGGGGCCATTCTCTGGATAAGGATATCATGCTTGGTAAACTGAAGGTTCAATGTAAAAGGGGAAGGCCTTCAACAAGATGGATTGACACAGTGGCTACAATAATGAGCTTAGGGATAGCAAGGATTGTGAGGCTGGCACACGACCGGGGAGTGTTTTGTTCTGTTGTATATATAGGGTCGCTATAAGTCAGAGACAATCCAATGGCACCAAAAAAACAACAACAAATATTGGCCTGTAGTTTTCTTTTCTTGTGTTTTTTGTCTGGTTTGGCTGTCAAGGTTATATTTTCTTCATAGAATAAATCATGCAGTATTCTTTCCTTGTCTATCTTTTTGGAAGGATTTAAACATTATTGATGTCAAGTTGCAAAAAGGGCATGGAGGCCACATCTCCTGACTTCCTCTAACCCCACAAGAGGAAGACAGAATCACCATCAATAGCCCAAGGCCTATTCTCGCAAGGCCAGACATGCTGCCTCCTTCCAGCCCTTTTACCAACTGTTCCTCCCAAAGCACCCAGCACCTCTCTCCTGGGTTCGATAATTCACTGCAGTAGCCACACAGAATTCACAGATTATGGGGTTTATTAGGGAAGCACCAGGCTACAATTCAAGTTCAGGAAAAAACGCTCAGTCTCTCTCCCAGCCCGCTGTCTCTCAGCCAACAGTCTCTCAGTCTCTCTCCCAGCGGTGTCTCTCACAGCAATGTGTGTCTCTTGCATCTCTTTCCCAGCAGCGTGTGTCTTTCAGGGGCATGTCCTTCCTCAGTCAGCAGTCAGAGAGAGACTTCTGCCTCTAGGAGGCCTCCCTTTGAGCCTGGCAGAGTGGCCAAACCAACCAATCATAACATCAGAATTCTAAGCACCTGAGAGAGAGTGGAAACCTCCCAGAACATTGTTTTGTGCCACTCCCAACAGAAATACCCCAGGTGGACAACTTTAGCAATCAGGAGCTCCTCAATTACTCATGGCAAATTCCACCTCGGAGTTTACAAAGACTTATGGGTAGAAAAGCCACACTAAGTAATTTACTACACTGCACAAGTCTTCTTTAAATGTTTGGTAGAATTAACCAGTGTAGCCATCTGGTCCAGGACTTTTATTTTTGCTTGGGAGATTATTGATGACTAATTTGATCTCTTCACTTGTTATGGATCTGTTGAGACTTTTTAATTTCCTCTTGAGGCTATTTGGGTAGGTTATGTGCTTCTGTGAATTTGTCTAAGTTAACCAGTTTGTTGCCATACAGTTGTTCATGATATCTGTCAAAATTCCCTGTATTTCTGTCAGATCAGTTGTGCCCCTCTTTCATTTTTTTATTTGTTTATTTGCATCTTTTCTCTTCTTTGTCAGTCTAGTTAAAGGTTTGTCAATTTTATTGATCTTTTCAAAGAACCAACTTCTGGTTTTACTGATTCTTTCATTTTCCTCTTTTCTATTTTCTTTATTTCTGCTCTGATCTTTGTTATTTCATTTCTTCTGGTAGGTTCAGGCTTAGTTTGGTCTTTGTTCTGGTTACCTAGTACTGCTATAACAGGAATATAGCACAAATGTGATGGCCTTAACAAACAGGAGTTTATTCTTTTACAGTTTGGAAGCTTTAAGTCCCAGTTCAAAGTGCAAGGCTCTAGTGACTGGGTGAAAGCCCCTCAACCTGGGGCTTCAGCTCTGCCTCCTGCTCCCGGTCCCCTGGAGGTAGGGGCTTTTCTTCACTCAGACAGCTGCTGGCTGCTGAGGCTGACAAGCCCAAGGTTGACAAGTAAAAAGGCACAGTCTCAATGTTACCAAACCATGTAC
>NW_006921604.1:21099080-21107324 GCF_000298275.1 Orycteropus afer afer
CACCAGCCACTCCTCGGAAGGAAGGTTGGGCAATCTACTTCCATAGTGATATTGCCTTGGAAACCCAAAGAGGGGTCGCTATGAGTTGGGTCCGACTTGATGGCAAATAACAACAACAACAATCAATCAATCAATCAGTCTGCCAAAGATTGCAGTCCCCTCTCACTGGTTATTAGTCCCTTCCTTCTTTGTTTCTGCAATCACATTTTTAGTTAGAAAAACCACATCCAACAAGCCTCCTTTGGGGCTGGGTGTTGCCCTTTGGTTTTGCCTGTGGTTTCTATCCCTGCTTTCTGGGGGCTGCTAATATCTAAGCTGGCATTTAGGGGAAGCACAGGCAGATTTTCCACCATTTCAGGAGGAAGAAGGGCTGGCACTCCCCAAAAGGACCTCTAAAAATTCTCTGTTGTTGGTTTTAGAGCCCCAGTGGTCCTGTAGTGGTTGAGGGAGCAGTCTCCACTTAGGTGACTCTGCTGTAGGAAACTTTCTGTAGGAGTTCAGATTAGTCTAGCAGCCAACTGTTACCAGCAGGTCTACTCAAAATGGACCTCCAGGGAGGTTTGCCTTGTTACTATCAGAGCCCATCCCATGTATGTTGACTATGGGTATAGCCTCCACTCAAGATACCTGCCTCCTAGCACACAGCAGCCTCCATCAGCAGTCTTAAGTGCTGACTCTAAGGGAGAGCAGACAGACCCAAAGTAATTCCCAGGGAGGTCTGTTCTATTAGTTACAGAGCTATGAGGTGCACGTGGAGGCAGGTAGAGTTCTGACTATGGGAGCAGACTCTACTGCAGAGCTTTCTGTAACAGTTTGCAACAGCCTGACAACTAATAACCACCAAGGGAGAGACTGTCACACTCTGATCAGATCTCTGTAAGGATCTTCCTTTTTTCTATCACAGTCATCTTGTAGATTGTTGGCTGGGAGTGCAGCCTCAGCTCAAGAATCCTGCTTCCTAACATACAGCAGCCTCAGTCAGCAGTCCTCAGTACCAACTGCAAGTTGGGGCAGACTAACCCTAATTAACCTTCAGGGAGAGTTCTCCTGTTAATTTCAGAGGCCAGAGCTATGGGTGCATAAGGAGGCAGGTAGAGTGCTGACTATGGGAACAGACTCCACTGCAGGGCCCATCTATAGCAATGCATAGCAGGCTTTCAGGTAACAGTGTCCAGGTGAAGGAGGGGTTTGTCACACTCCACATGGACCTCCAGGGAGATCTGCCTTGTTGCTATCAGAGCCCTCCCTGTAGTGTGTTGTCTGTGGGCATAGCCTCCACTAAAAATGCCTGCTTCTTGGGACACAGCAGCCTCAGTCAGCAGTCCTCAGCACTGACTGAAAAGGGAAGCAGACAGACCAGAACTGACTCCCCAAGAGGTCTGTCCCATTGGTTTAAGAAGCCTGAGCTATGAGGTCTGCAGGGAGGCAGGTAGAGTGTTGACTGTGAGAACAGACCTTATTGCACAAGCCTTTTGTAGCAATTTGCAGTAGGCTTGCAACTTATAGTGTCTGGGTGAGGAAGGTACTGGCACACTCCAAACATACACCAAGTGTGGTGCCATGAATTACTTGGTATGGCTTTTTTTAACCATGGTCTTTGTGACTCCCACCAGATTACTTGGTGGGACCAGGAATAAGGTGTATGGAACTCTGATATGAGGATTGGTTAGTCTTGCTAAGCTTCTGGTCTTAAAGTAAGCTCTCCTAGAGGCAGAAGAGGGGATCTCACTGCCATCAAGAGAGAAGAGTTGGAGGAGGAGTAGAGCATATCCTTGGGCCTGAGATGCCTGCACTGAACCTCTTTGGTAGAGATATGGCAGAGACAATTGGCTGAGATGACCAGCTGACGCAACTGGCTGAGGAACCAAGAGGCATGAGACAGAGTGGTGGACTTGCCAGCCCATGGAATGAAAAAGCTGAATGCCTTTGGGCTGGAGGCTTACTGGTGGAGTGGGGTGCATCTAGGTATACCTATTGGTAGATTAAAAGAGATTTGTAACTCTTGCTGGAGCAGGGCAGAAGCCAGGGAGAGAAGCCAAGGGCCAGAGAGGTGTGCTTGAGGGCATAGCAGAGGGGAGACTGACTTGTGTGCTGAGCGTGCTCCTGAATCTGAAATGTAGCTTGTTACCCAATAAATCCCTCAATCGTAAATATTGTCTATAAATTCTGTGTGGTCATTGCAACAAATTATCAAACCCAGCAGAGAAGTAGTGAGTGCCATGGGAGGGACGGTTGCTGTAAGGGTTGATTAAAAGGCTGGATGGTGGTGGCATGTCTGACCTCATAGGAATGAGCCTCAGGCTGCTGATGGTGATTCTGTCTCCTCTTGTGAAGTTAGAGGAGGTCAGAAGATACACCCACATCTTTTTGCACTCAGGGAAGGCTGTCTGGTTAATTTTAAGGCAGAATCTTGGTGTCGTGTTTCTTTGTACAGGCAGGAACTGTGGTGGTTAGGGAAGCAGGCTCTTTTTCTGGGACCACTACCCCAGTTCACAGCAGCCTACATGGCTAAGGGAGGGGCAGGGACCGTGGAAGAAACAATTTTCCTACTGTACACAACTTGCTGATTTGTTTGATTCTTGCCTATTTGTACTTGTCTCCTTCTTCCCTCCACTCCCAGATTCAGAGACCCTCAAAGTGGAGCACTGTTTCTTTGTGGTATATCTTGTATTTGTGGGGGAGATTCAGAGCTATGGTTTGCTTACGCCACCATCTTCCCCGAGTTCTCCCATAGGGGTTTCAATGACTGACTTCTTTTGGGAAGTAGATTGCCATCAGAAAGGTACTGTCTGTTGCTTACAGTTTAGAAAGTTTAGAAAGCAGTGACTTACACAACTGTCATTAGAAACCACAGAGATTGCTTTAGGAGGGAGATGAGAGCTGGGATACATTCTGAGCTGAAGGTGAAGGGCAGAGACCGCAGGCTGAATCATGATGTTGTTGTTGTTGTTATGTGCTGTCGAGTCAGCCCTGATTCATAGCGACCCCTCCTTGGGTTTCCGAGGCAGTATCACTACGGAAGTAGGATTGCCCAACCTTCCTTCCGAGGAGTGCCTGTGGCGATCCTGATCATTACAGCATTGTCAGTTTTATCAATGAAGAAGTGATCTCAGGCCAGATAAGCAAGTCAGGTCCAAATCCACAGAGTAAGTTCCTCAAAGACATTCAGTCTTTACCTCTGTCTGTCCCTCTTCTGATGTCTGATTGTGATTTGAATCCAGCCTTCTCTCTGACCTCCTCTCCTGAAGGCTCTCTCTCTCTCTTGCTTTTTCTCTACGATTAGTCTCATTTTGGGTTTTCAAACATCAAAACACCTCATAGGGCCTATGGTTCCGTGGAAGTGTTGTTCTTAGACAAAAGCCTGAATCACTAGTCTTGGTGTCAGTTACAGTAAAAAGTCAGTAGTGACTCGCTCCTGACCCTCTGCACCACAGCGTCTGTTAATCCTATAATCCAGTACCAATTTCTTCAAGACTATACACAATTTGTGCTTGTTACCAATTCTAAATAGGTCAAGCAGATGACGTTCAGCTGATTAAAGGCTCCTACGGACCCTACAGCGTCAGAGGCAATGGGGTGTTTTGTAATTTGAGAGGTGGACATTGAAACCGAGTGCTATTTCCCACACCCTGGCACCTGAATGGGAATAGATAGATAGGTAGACTGGATTACCCCCAACTATTTTCCCACCCTGGCAGATGGAAAACATTCCTTCCTGCAGATGATAGACTTGCTAAAAGTATTTTAGAAATAACTTGTAGATTAACTCTGGCCACGGACAATAAAAATGTTTTAGAAACAACTTGTAAATGAAGTCTGGCCCAAGGACATAAGGGAACAAAAGTTAATTGCTGACCCTCTCCCCTCTGCCCAAGCCCCTATCAGCTGATAACAAGAAGCTTATGACTCATCTGTCACCCATTTCATGTTCATGCCCCAAATTCCTGAAACCTACAAAAACTATGTTTCGATGGCATCTCAGGGAGTTCAGATCTGGGTACTAACTATCCCTAACTCCTTGCACTGCTGCTTTGCAATGAACAATTTTCTCTCCTCTCAATCTCGGTGTGTAAACCGTTTTCGCCTGACTGCGCACTGGGCAGGGACCCGTGTTTGGTCCGATAACAATTTGGTAACCCGGGTGGGACCGAGGGTCTCTGGTCCTCTGCCCGGAGCATGAGAACCCTCAGACAGTGGAAGCCAAATGGACTCCTGATGGCCCTTGTGCACACTCAGACTGCTTTGTCTGAAGGTACGTGAGGGTTGCTGGGTCTGCAACGTCTGCAGCGTCCTCGGCCTCTAGGCGCTTTCGAGAGAAGAAAAAATCATCCTGGGTTTAAAGACGTCTATTGGTGAGTATAGATTAAATTCTGGTCTGGTTTCTAGTTGCTCGAGAAGTTAAAATTTTGGCTAATAGCCTAATTAAGATACTCCACAACTAAAGCACTCTTAAGAATCTATACTCTGATCTGGTTTGGCTTCTAGCTCATAGGAAGGTTGGATTTTGGTTGGCAACCTTAATAAGACACCTTCATGGCTGAAGCACTCTTAAACTAGCAGTCTTAAGCTTATAAGGAGGTTGAAATTTTGGTCCTTAAGGGTAACCTAAAATTAAGAGCACCTCCATAGGTAAAGTATCATTGTTCTGATCAGATCTGGTTTTGGTTTGGTTTGAGTGTGGGTTTACTGTAGCCCACGTGTTTCTTGGGGATCCTATACCTTAATCTGTTGTGTGTGGATGAGAGTGTGGGTATGTGGCGACCCAGGTGTTTTTTTAGTCTCATCTGGTTTTGTTTTGGTTTGTGTGTGGGTAAATAATAAAATTTTAAGTGGCGACCCAGATGTCTTTTAATCAAAATCTCTCTGCAGCTCTCTGCAGCTCACGTATTTCTTAGGAATACTTTACTTTGAATTCTGGTCTAGCTCTGCTTGATTTGTTTGCGTGAGTGTGTGTGTGTGTGTGTGTGTGTGTGCGTGGCACCTGTGCAACAGTTTCGAGTGGATGTAAGCGTGACTGGAAATTTGGTAACCAAGGTTCTGTACCAGAATGGAGCCTCTTGGCTGCGTTCTGAAAAACTGGGCTCATTTTGACCTTGAGCTTATAAAGAGAAAAACTGGTATATTTCTGTAACACTGTCTGACCACAGTATTGGTGAATCTGGGGATAGATGGTCAGAAAGTAGAAGTCTAAACTATGATAATGTCCAGTTAAATATCAAAAGTGGGAAGAACTGTTTGATCCAGAGTTATTCTTAGCTTTGTTTCAAAACAAGGGTTTACAGAAGCAGTGTGGGGTGATGGTTGTACGACCTAAAGGGAAAGTGGGTTTTAAAGGTGCCCTTCAGGACTCTGAAGAGCCTTACCCTGACTCCTTTCCTCCCCCATCTGTGCCTCCCCCATACCTCCTGGAGTCAAAAAACAATTCACCTATGACTCTACCACCTAAGCCTAAAGGAATTTTGAATTCTGAATCCCCTAAAACTCCGGTGATGTTATATCCCCCAGAAGTCACTCAGAAAATGGGTACTACTCAGGGAATGGTCTCCCCAGTACACACTCAGAGTGGTGTAAAATTTGTCCAGGGGTATAGGCCAGATCCATCAAGGCAATAAACATTATAGCAGAATCCAGCCAGTTTAGATCATAAAGGAAATCCTGGAAGTTTCATTTGGACTCATATGCCATTCACCACAGCTAATTTACATTAATATGTTATTAACTACTTTATCCCTGAAGAGAGGCAAATAGTATTAGAGAAAGCTAGAGCAGAAGATGACAGACTGCACAACCTCCAGCCTGAAATCCTAGTCAGGAGCCACAGCCATCAGGCAGTGCCAGCAACAGATGCAGAGTGGGATCCTAATGACCCAGGGGACAGAGCAAGATTCACTCGTATGAAGGAGTACATTGTCGTAGGGCTCCAGAAGGGGGGCCCCAAAGCAGATTCAGAAGTTCAGAAAGTACAACAAGACCTCAAGGAAAATCCTGCTTTCCTCAAATGGGTATATAAAACTTACCATCAATATACTGACACTGACCCAGATGCCAAAATTAGAAGGGGGACTGTTTATGAATACTTCTCAACTTGTAGAGGCTGCCTTTAAGGTCTACAATAACCAGGACCAGGATCAGGAGAAACAGAAGCAAAGAGACATGAAGCAACAAACTGCCTTGCTGACTGCTGCTCTGGGAGACCTGCCACAAAGTTGATCCTACCGGGTAAGTATCCATGGCCCCCAACGGACAGAAAGGGAGTGAATCAAGCTCCTGCTCCAGGAGGCCAACCAACAAAGTTGGGGCCTCAACAGTGTGCTTATTGCAAGAAGGATGGGCATTAGAACAGGGAATGCCCAGAACGAGCCCTCCAAAACCGACCAAAGGGGGCCCAGCAGAGAGTAAGCACAACTAACAGCAATCAAGAATGATGGGGCCCAGGGGCTCCATTACAGACTGGGCAAATTCCTATCTCCTACAAGGAGCCTGGGTGGCAGTAACTGGGAAAACAGCCCATTGAATCTCTATTGGACACAGGGGCAACCTCAGTCCTAAACATCTCCAAGGCCCCTCTGTCCCAGAAGACTACAAGCATTACTGGAGATTCAGTAATGTAAAAATCTTCTTCAACCTCTTGAATGCCAGGTTGGGAGCACTGTATTAACTTGAAAATTTTTATACATGCCTGAATGCCCTGTTCCTCTGTTGGAATAAGACTTAATAACCAAGTTAAACACTCAGGTTACTTTCTCAGCTAACAAGCTCCAGGTGGATATTAATCCTGACCAGGCATGGGCCTTACAGACAACTTCCTGCAATTAGTTGCTGCTATGAACTACAGAAGCAACACACAGGACAGAACTGTCACTGCAACCGGTACTTGTTATGGGAAAAGATGTCCTGTATACTTGGCTGAGTAAACTTATTGCAGGACTGAATCTGTATAAAACCATCCAAAAGGTTACACAAGGCTGCTTGACCTATACCAGAAACAATCCAAAGTGCAGCCCCCTCCAGTGGTAAGAAGAATTCAAACAAAAGGACTGAGCCTATATAAGGATTGGCAGGTAAAATTTATAACTCCTGAAAAAATCAAGTACTTGTTAGTATTTATAGATACTTTCACTGGATGGGTGAAAGACTATCCCTGCAGCACCGAAAAGCAGCAGAGGTGAGTAAACCCTATTGAAATTATCCCCAGTTTAGTTTGCTAGTCTCAGTTCAAAGTAATTATGAGGGAACATTTGCATCTCAAATAGTCCAACAAGTAACAGGACTAGCCTATTGACAGGAAAAAACTGAGAAATGAAGCATACTTTTAAGAAGACACTAGCTAAGACGTGCCAAGAGACTAACTTATCTTAGATAAAACTCCTTGACCTGTTGCAGATATGGACTACTCCCAGAAGCAGGCTTAAATTAAGCCCATATGAAGTATTATATGTCAGACCATTTTCTGGAGTGTGGCATCCTAGTTATGGTTAGTTATAGGTTGAGGAGACCTTAAAATTGTTAAGGAATTAGATATTATAAACATGTGAAAACTTTGTCTGCAACATTATTAACCAGTTTACTTCCAGCAGGTTGTTGTATCCTACAGATACTCCCCTTCATAGCTTCTGTCCAGGCGATTGGGTCCTACTAAAGGAGTGGAATGACTGGACTCCCCAGAGCCAACTCCAGGCCACATGGACTGGACCTTATGAAGTATTGCTGACAACGCATTCTTCAACCAAACTGAAGGAAGTCCACCCTTGGATACATCACACCCAATGGAGGATAACACCAAATTGCACTGAGAACTCTCCTCAACCTATAACTAAGTTTTATTCTACAGGGAACAGCCTTGGGGAACAGGAAGATTCAAGAGAACCTGGGCAACCGAATATTATGTATCCCCAACAACCTGTAGTGAAACATACTTGTGAGCCCATCGAGGATCTTAAGATTTTATTTAAACGGAAACCTATCCTGGGTTAAGACATACATGTAATTCTAATCAACTCCATGATTGATTGTCTTCACTGAACACCTTCTAAAGGAGGAAAGTAGTCTAACACCTTTATAAAACTCCAACAAATCCTATTAGACCACACTCCTGGGGCTAATAATTATTGAGTGTGCATACTCTCCTCGACACAAATTGTTGTTGTTAAGTGCTGTCGAGTCGTTTCTGACTCATAGCGACCCCATGCACAGCAGAACGAAACACTGCCCGATCCTGCGCCAGCCCCACAATCCCTGCTATAC
>NW_006921604.1:21114139-21115375 GCF_000298275.1 Orycteropus afer afer
CTACCTAGATACCTACCTGTCTTCAAGCCTCCAGAATTACAAGCTACTCTACAGGTACCCCTAGTCTCTTCTCCCCCGGACTATGGCCAGAAGATTCTGTGAACTGTCCAAACTACAAGAAGCTTACTGACCAGGGATTGAGTTCCACCATCTTCGCCCCCAGTCAGCAGGAAGCAGCTAGGATGAGTCATTGCCCCGTTTCCCAAAATGTGGAACAGTAACCATTCTAAGGGGGAATTAGAAAACCAAGTAAAATGTTCCCCAAGAATGTGGAACAGTATCTATTCTAAGGGGCAATTGAAACAGAGTGCTATTTCCCCCACCCTGGCACCTGGATGGGAATAGATAGGTAGACTGGATTACCCCCAACTATTTTCCCACCCCGCAGATGAGTATTCAGTTCCTTAAAAAACTGAATGGAAAACATTCCTTCCTGCAGATGATAGACTTGCTAAAAGTATTTTAGAAATAACTTGTAGATTAACTCTGGCCACGGACAATAGAAATGTTTTAGAAACAACTTGTAAATGAAGTCTGGCCCAAGGACATAAGGGAAAAAAAGTTAATTGCTGACCCTCTCCCCTCTGCCCAAGCCCCTATCAGCTGATAACAAAAAGCTTGTGACTCATCTGTCACCCATTTCATGTTCATGCCCCAAATTCCTGAAACCTACAAAAACTGTGTTTCGATGGCATCTCAGGGAGTTCAGATCTGGGTACTAACTACCCCTAACTCCTTGCACTGCTGCTTTGCAATAAATAAATTTCTCTCCTTTCAGTCTCGGAGTATAAACTGTTTTGCCCTGACTGTGCACCAGGCAGGACCCACGTTTGGTCTGATAACAACATCTTTCTGAATCAACACAGGATCCAAAAGAATTCTAATCCTGGTGGTGCTTGAAGCAATTTAGAGATAATGAGCCTCTGTCAATTTGAGAGGAAGACATCATTTGCCTTGTAACCCCCCTCTACTGAGCCATTTTTGGGTACAGTGGAGCTTTTAGTCTTTCTATAAAAAGGAAATTTAACAAAATGTGTTTCCAATTGGGAAAGTGCAGTAATTTCTTCTATGGGAAAATAGAATTTGTTTAATGAAAGTCTCATCTAGTCACTACATTTTTGGACCAAATCAATATGCGAATTAACTAATGGAGTCTGGCAGTGTTGTTGTTGTTGTTGTTATGTGCCGTGGAGTTGGACCTGACACATAGTGACCCCTCGGTGGGTTTCCAAGGCA
>NW_006921604.1:21116035-21124894 GCF_000298275.1 Orycteropus afer afer
CCTTCCTTCCGAGGAGTGGCTGGTGGGTTTGAACCGCCAGCCTTCTGGTTAGCAGTCAAGTGCCTTAGCCACTATGCTACCAGAGCTCCCAGGTGGGTTCAAAACGCCAACCTTTTGGTTAGCAGTTGAGTGTGTAACCATTGCAGCACTAGGGCTCCTTGAAGGCCCTTAGAGCTCATGACTTGTTGCAGCTCAAAATATCATTGTTGCCAAGCATAATGTTTGTCAAGTCTTCTGTCTCTTTCCTCCTTGGCTCTTAAAAAAAGTCCCCCCTAGCAGTTAGCTATGGCCATATGTCTTCATTCTGGTCCTGCATCGAGGTAGTAATGCACACCACATCAAGGCAATCCCCGATACTGTCTCTTCCTGGGTCTGCTGCTCACAGATAGAGGACCCAGAGGAGGATTCTGTCATCAGAATGAGAGTAGAAACTGGAGGATGTTGCAAACTTCATGGGGGAGTGAGCTTTTTCCTGTGGGGAAATATCAGAACATTCAAAAGTTCTGCCTGAAGGCTCTAGAATCACAGTTTTAGGAAAGAGGCATGCAATAGCACATTCATGGAGGGGCATCCTGATTTCTAAACAGTCTTAGAAGGAAGCACTTCTTTCCTGCTAATAAACGTGCATTTAGAAAATCTGAGTTCTTTAAGATATCTAATATCATTAAAGAATACCTGAATTTCTTTACCCTGGTTAAGACATCTGGCTGCCAACCAGAAGGTCAGGATTTCAAATCCACCAACTGCTCTGTGAGAAGATGAGACAAGCTATTTCCCTAAAGATTTACAGGTTTGGAAACCCATTGGGAGCTGCTATAGTTGGATATATAGCAGTGGTTTTTTTGTTTGTTTGTTTTTGGTGGAGGTTAGTGCTTACCAAACAGCCCTCTGCTTTTTGATTTGTTCTCCTCCCTCCGAAGGGGATCCCTAGCTCCAATGATCAATGCCTCTTCTCCTGACAGATACATCTCCTAGTGCAAATTAACAAAATGGAACTATGATTTACCAATCAGGCTCACACAAGCTTCAATTGCAGGAGTTACCCTCCCCCCAAGTCTTATCCCAAGAGTGAGAAATAAATGTGACATATTGGGGAACAGGTCTTGAGCCATGGAGAATACACCAGGGTCTCCCCAAAACTTCCACTCACTGGGTGCCTCTGTCAATTTGTTTGAGACCAATATCTGACAGCTGATATATATATATAGAGAGAGAGAGAGAGAGAGAGACAGAGAGAGAGAGAGCTCTGGTAGCATAGTGCCTAAGGCACTTGACTGCTAACCAGAAGGCTGGTGGTTCAACCTCACCAGCCACTCCTCAGAAGGAAGATGGGCCAATCTACTTCCATAGTGATATTGCCTCGGAAACCCAAGGAGGGGTTGCTGTGAGTCGGGTCTGACTAGATGCACATAACAATGACAATATGATATTTGTTGAAAGCAAAAGAAGAAAGAAATAGAAATTAAAAGAAAAAAGAATGCCAGAAACAAGGAAAAGGAAGAAAGGATGGAGAGAGAAAAATTGACAAGGAGTGGGGAAGGATAAGACAAACACAAGACAAAACAATAAGGCTAAGCAACCATGAAAAAAAATCCTTTTTTAAAAAAACTATCATCTGTTGGGACCAAGGAGAGGATACACATAAGAAAAATTGCAGTCAAAGCTTTGAGATTTTTCTTTTTCTAATGTTAGGAGCTCTGGTAGCATAGTGGCTAAGACACTTGCCTGCTAACCAGACGGCTGGCGGTTCAAACCCACCAGCCACTCCTCGGAAGGAAGGTTGGGCAATCCTACTTCCGTAGTGATACTGCCTCGGAAACCCAAGGAGGGGTCGCTGTGAGTCGGGGCCGACTCCACGGCACATAACAACAACAACAACAATCTTAAAGAGGATGGTGATGGTAGTGGTGGTGGTGCTTTTGTAAAAATCCACTACCATGGAGTCAATGCTGACTCATAGTGACCCTATAGAACAGAATAGAAGCCCCCCATAGGGTTTCCAAGATTGTAATCTTCACAAAAGCAGAGTGTCACATCTTTCCCTACACAGAGTGGCTGGTGGGTTTGAACCATCGAAAATTTGGTTAGCAGCTGAGTGCTTTAACCACTGTGCCAAAATCACATGCTAAATACCACTTCTTATGAGGAACCAGAGATCACAAATTCCCAGGATTTCCTTCCTGAGCACATGTTTATGTTCTTCCACCTCCAAAATTGTGACCACCCCCATCATTCCTTGTTTGCTGATCCCTGCTGGTACCTTATCCCAGCCCTGGATTTCTCAGCTTCCTCCTGCCATTATTCATTATTCTCTCTCCCAGGGTGGTCACTTCTTTCTTTCTACTTTTAAGAGATGCAGGGTAACAGAGTGAGAAGATGAAAAGCTTTGGATTCAGATAATTGACCTCCAGTCAGACATGCTTATGGGTCCTTGTTAAATATGAACTATTATTATTGTCAGAATTCAACTCAAAATTGATCTTCCTTGGTAAGTAGCTTTACATCATCTCACAGACTTTGATTAATACTATATTCTACTTAAGATGACCAAAATAATGAAAAATTGAATATTTCCTTTTTTCTTTCTCTTCCTGCCTGTCTACAGAAGTTGTTCTGGTGCTTCCATGGTTAAAACATCCAGCTGCTAACCAAAAGTTCAGAGGTTTGAACCTACCAGCTGCTCTGCACAAGAAAAATGAGATAGTCTGCTTCTGGAAAGATTTATAGCCTTGAAGACCCTGTGGGGCTGTTCCACTCTATCCTAAGGATCATTATGAGTCAGAATCAAATCAATGGCAGTGGGTTTTACCTACAAAAGGAAGACCCTGGGTGGTACAAACCACTGGGCTTCTAACCAAAAGATTGGATCTTTGAATGCATTCAGAGATGCCTCAAAATAAAATTCTGGTGATCCACTTCTGCATCAGGGTTGATCCTTTCACCATACCTACTCCATCTGTATGCTGAGCAAATAATCCAAGAAACTAGACTATATGAAGAAGAATGTGGCATCAGGACTGGATGAAGGCTCATTAAGAACCTGAGATATGCAGGTGACACTACTTTGCTTGCTGAAAGTGAGTATGACTTGGAGCACTTACTGATAGCGCTGTAGTGAATTACCTGGTATGGCTTTTCTAGCCATAAGTCTTTGTAAACTCAGTGGTGGAATGAGTAACTGAGGAGCTCCTGATTGCTAAAGTTGTCCACCTGGGGTATTTCTGTTGGGAGTGACACAAAACAATGTCCTGGGAGGTTCCCGCTCTCTCTCAGGTACTTAGAATTCTGATGTTATGATTGGTTGGTTTGGCCACTCTGCCGTGCTCAAAATGAGGCCTCCTAGAGGCAGAACTCTCTCTCTGACTACTGGGTGAGAAGGACGTACTACTGAGAAGAAATGCTCTCCTGAAAGACACGCGCTGCTGGGAAAGAGACGCAAGAGACACACATTGCTGAGAGAGACTGTGAAAGACTGTTGGGTGAGAGACGGAGGGCAGAGAGAGACTGAGAATTTTTCCTGAACTTGAATTGTAGCCTGGTGCTTCCCTAATAAACCACATAATCTGTGAGTTCTGTGTGGCCATTGCAGTGAATTATCCAACCCAACAGAGAGGTGGTGGGTTCTGTGGGAGGAACGGTTGGTGTCAGGGTTGATGAAAGGGCTGGAGGGAGGCACCATGTCTGCCCTCACAGGATAGGGCTTGGGCTATTGATGGTGTTTCTGTCTTCCTCTTGTGGGGTTAGAGGAGGTTGGAAGATGTGGCCTCCTTGCCTTTTAAGCACTGATGAAGATTAAAGACTATATAGTCTGCAGTATGGATTACACCTCAATATAAAGAAAACAAAAATCCTCACAACTTGACCAATAAGCAGCATCAAGATAAATGGAGAAAAGATTGAAGTTGTCAAATGTTACTTGGTTCTACAATCAATGCCAATGGAAGCAGCAGTCAAGACATCAGAAGACATATTGCATTCAGAAAATCTGTTGTAAAAGACCTCTTTCAAGTGCTGAAGAGCAAAGATATCTCCTTTAAGACTAAGATGCACCTAACCCAAGCCATGGTATTTTCAGTTACCTCCAATGCATGTGAGAGCTGGACAATGAATAAGGAAGACCAAAGAAAAGTTGATGCTTTTGAGTTGTGGTGTTGGTGAAGAATGCTGAAAGTACTGTGGCCTGCTAAAAGAACTAACCAATCTATCCTGGAGGAAATGCAGACAGAATGCTCCTTGGCAGTGAGAATGGCCAGACTTCATCTCACCTACTTTGATCATGTTGTCAGAAGGGACCATTCTCTGGAGAAGGACATCATGCTTAGTAAAGTGGAGGGTCAATGAGAAAGGGAAAGGCCCTCAACAAGATGGATTGACACAGTGGCTGCAGCGATGAGCTCAGGTATAGCAGGGATCATGAGGCTGGCACAGGACCAGGAAGTGTTTCATTCTGTTGTACATAAGGTTGCTATGAGTTGGAGACAACTCAATGTCACATAACAACAACTTCTGAAAAACCAGCCACTGAAACCCTATGAAGCACAGTTCTAGTTTGACACACATGCAGTCACCATGAGCCAGAGTCTAGTTGACAGGTAACTGGTTTGGTTTTACCTGCAGAAGAGGAGTATGACTTTACCTGGATAGAGGAGGAATTCTCCTCAGGGACTTTCTGTGAAAAGAGGCAGGAGGCTGACGAAGGTGACACTGGTATAAAAGGGGGGAATGTCTTAGCTTTGTGATGCCCCAGAAGCAGACCCCAAGACAAGGATTTGTGAATGCAGAGAAAGCATTTATGGGGAATGGGATAAGAGAGAGGATGGAAGGATGCCAGTAAAGGATCTGTTGGGAAGCCAGTTACTGCTGTGGGGACCAGGCACTCTGGGAAACATTGATCAAATAAGCACTCAGAGTTATACTTCCTGAGAGGGAGGGAGCTGATTTATTCATTGAGCAGCACCCACCATGCACTGGCAGAGGACTGCTTCTACTTCCTGCCTCCTTGCACACTGCAAAAGTGGAATCCATTTTCTCAGGCAAAGAAAGGCAGGTGCTGGGTCCAGCATGCCTTGAAGTAGTAAGGGTGTCAGATATGGGCAAGACACCAGCTACTCCTGCTAATCAAAAACCAAACTCACTGCTATTAAGTTGATTCTGACTCATAGCAACCCCCATTGGATTTCCAAGGCTGAAAATCTTTATGGAAGCAGACTGCCTCATCTTTTTTCTGTGGAGCAGCTGGTGGGTTCGAACCAACCGTTTGGCTAGCAGCCAAATGCCTTAACCACTATACTACCAGAGCTCCTTAGTTTCTGCTAAAGGAGACTTTAAAAAAGTAAAGCTATAACCCCTATGTCCTCTTCATAGAGTATGAGGCACCCAGGTAATTGTGATTTGGGTGAAAGTTTACAGAGCAAATTGTTTTTCCATTCAACAATTCATACACATTTTGTTTTGTGATGTTGATTGCAATCCACACAATGCACTCTTCCCACTTCCAATGTTTACTGTTTCCATTCCTCCTCCTTTCCTATCCCTCCTGGAAGTTGCTTTTGATTTGCTATGGTTCAAAGCCTGAGCCACATAGGTGGCTACTTTCTAGGTGTTTCATTCCTTCATAGACTTCACCACACTTGGAAACTGCTTATTACGTATTACCCTGTTGTGTACTGTCCTCTAGTCACCACCATCACCAGTTGCCATAGAGTGGATTATGATTCATAGCAACCTCATGTATGTCAGAGTAGGCCTATGCTTCATAGAGTTTTCAATGGGTGACATTTTGGAAGCAGATCACCAGGTCTTTCTTCTGAGGTTTTAGGTTAGTAACTAAGTACATTAACCATTTGAACCACCCAGGGATTCTACCTGGTAGATGCTACTTACCTCATGAGTCTGGCATACCTCAGTGGCTGGACTGGAAGTTTCTCAGGTGCAGAGCTATTGTGTGATTTGCTGCTTTTGTGTTCCCTGATACTGTCTAGGGAGTCTTGCCCTTTATACATCAAGGGGAAGAGAGAGAAAGAAGAGCAATGAAAGAGATGCATTTGATCAGGGAAAGGATCTTCATAGGCCAAGATTGTGAGTGGCACTTCATAGCAGATGATTACTCTTCTGCTCCATTGAGTAAATCTCTCACTGTTCCTTGCTAAGGATACATATCAAAGAAAATAGTTTGCGGGCTACTGACCAGATGGCATTTCCTGAGCAGAACTCACTGTGAAACACCTTTTTGAGGCCTGAGAGAGAAACAGTGCATCCTAAGTGATCCTTGCCCAAGTGTCATGAGGAAGGCACAGACTGAGCATGTTTTTTTCCTGCAAGTGAGTGTTTATTGAGCACAAGAGTTAATGTTCAGCTTAGACTGAGAGTCAGGGACTCTGATTCTGCCCTGTCACAGGCTGAAGCTCCCAGCTGCTCATCTTCAAGCTAAGGAGGATCATCTCTGGCTGTAGCCAGCACTCAGGAACCTGGTTGATTAGAGAGATAATGAGCCTGAATGAATTGATGAGATGGAAGGAGTTGCTCGCTTTGGGGAGCTGCATTAACCTGGCAGGGCTGTTAGGGACCATTGAGTACAGCTCCTCTTCCTGAGCTCTAAATGGCCCCCCTGTGCCCTGGAAGAGTCATTTCAGCTCTAGGGAGCAATTTGCTCTTCTCATCTGAAGGCTCAGACCAGTGTCTTTATAATCCATGACTGCCTCAGACAGAGGTACTTGCTGTATTAGTACCAGTTGTATAAATGCCACATAAATATTGATGTATTTTTTTAATTGCCTATTAAAGGGAATGGCCAATTCCACAAAACCATTTTAAATGTATGTAGATCACCTTACTCCCTGCTTTTTTCTTACCCTCTGATACCTTGGAAACTTTTCTTTTAAAAGGAGCTCCAAGACCAACACACAGCATAACGGGCAATTTACCCCTGATTAGTGACATCAAAAGGAACTCTGGTGGTGTAGTGGATAAGACATTTGGCTGCTTACCAGAAGTTCAGAGACTCAAACCCACCAGCTGCTCCATGGAAGAAAGATGGGGCAATCTACTTCTGTAAAGATTTATAGCTGTGGAAACCCAATGGAGGTCTCTATGAGTCAGAATTGACTTGATGGCAGTGACATCAAGGAACTCTGGTGGTGCAATGGTTAAGGCGTTAAGTTGCTAACCAGTCAGAGGTTCAAACCCACCTGGTGCTCTATGGGAGAAAGAGGACTTAGCTGCTTCTGTAAAGATTTACAGCCTTGGGAACCCAATGGGGCAGTTCTACTCAAATCAACTCAATGGCAGTGAGTTTGTTTTCTTTGGTTAGTAACATCAGCTTCTGTTTTGGTTACATAGTGCCACTCTGACAAGAATATATCACGAATGGGATGGCTTGAACAAACAGTTTATTCTTTCACAATTTGGAGGCTTTAAGTCCAAGTTCAAAATGCCAGGCTCTAGGGACTGGATGAAAGCCCCTCAGCCTTGGGCTTCAGCTATGCCTCCAGCTTCCAGTCCACAGGAGCTAGAGGCTTTTCTTCACTCAGACACCTGCTGGCTGCTGAGGCTGCCAAGCCCAAAGTTGACAAGTGAAAAGGCACAGTCCCCATGTTGCCAAACTACATTGCAGGCCATTCATTCAAGACCATTGGAGGTCCCAAGGTTGGCAGAGCATGGCAGGCTGCTGAACAATGACATAGCTACATGCAGGGTTCACGTATGCCATAAACTGAAGACCAGTCTCAAAGCTGCTTCTTATATACGGGAAGCAGACCACATAACCAAAGCAGCTACTCAGCTGCTCCAATAGATTCCATCATGGAGTTAATTACCAATCTCATCATGGGGAATAACTACATTCAGCTGCCCAGCCACTCAACCAGGTCCAGCCAAGTTGACACACAAACAACCACCACTGCTTCCTTTCCTGGTTCCTTCTATGTGGAAAGGCCTCTCTGCCTACTCCTTTTCTAAATGAAGAGGCAAGAAGGAAAGGGTAGGGAGAAAAGTTAAATAGAAAGAGAATTACAAGGATGAGGAGGAGAAGAAGAGGGTCTGGGATAGAAGAAGAAGGAAGAGGAAGAGGAAAAGAAATAGGAAAGGATAAATATTAAGAAGGACAATAGTAAATTTCCCAAACAAGGACAGGACTTTACCATGGAACAGATCATCAACTGCTCACATGCAAGTTCCAGTTGAAGCTGAAGAAAATTAAAACAAATCCACAAGAGCCAAAATATTACCTTGATTATTTCCTATCTGAATTTAGAGACCATCTGAAGAATAGATTAGATGCATTTAACTCCAATGACTAAAGACCAACCGAGTTGTAGGATGACATCAAGAACATTATATGTGAAGAATACAAAAGGTCATTAAAAAGAAAGAAAAGACCTACATGGAAGTAAGAAAAGACTCTGAAACTTGCTCTTGAATGGAAAGTAGCTAAAGTGAATGAAAGAAATGAGGAAATAAAAGAGCTGAACAGAAGATTTCAAAGGGCAGCTTGAGAAGACAAAGTAAAGTATTATAATGAAATGTGCAAAGATCTGGAGTTAGAAAACTGAAAGAGAAGAACATGCTCAGCATTTCTCAAGCTGAAAGAACTAAAGAAAAAATTCAGGCTTTGAGTTGCAATATTAAAAGATTCTATGGGCCAAATCATCCATCGACCTCTGGGTTATGGGCCCAGCACGCTTCCACGTTTAAGCATACGTACTGAAACAAGGCGGGCTTGTGCTTACTCACTGATCTGCACTGAACACTTTCCCTTGTTACCCTCCCAAGAGGGACCGGGTCTCCGGGAGCTAGGTAAGCATGGGCGGGCTTGTGCTTAGTCCCCGGGAGCGAGGTAAGCACGGGCAGGCTTGTGCTTAG
>NW_006921604.1:21128429-21132244 GCF_000298275.1 Orycteropus afer afer
CGAAAGAGTGGGAGGCCTTCAGGGAGATGGATTGATACAGTGGCTGCGATGATGGGCTCGAGTATAGCATGGATTGTGGGGCTGGCATGGGATCGGGCAGTGTTTCGTTCTGCTGTGCATGGGGTCGCTATGAGTCGGAAATGACTCGATGGCACTTAACAACAACAACAACAATGGGCCAAATGGGAGCTCTGGTAGCATAGTGCCTAAGGCATTTGACTGCTAACCACAAGGCTGGTGGTTCAGACCCACCAGCCACTCCTTGCAAGGAAGAGTGGGCAATCTACTTCTGTAGTGATACTGCCTCAGAAAGCCAAGGAGGGGTCACTATGAGTCAGAACCAACTCAACGGCAGTGAATTTGTTTTTTGGTTTATGAGTAAAATATTGAGTGATGCAGGAAGCATCAAAAGAAGGTAGAAGGAATACACAGAGTCACTGACAAAAAAGTATTGGTCAATGGTTAGCTATTTCAGGAGGTGACACATGATCAAGAACAAATGGGTTGAAGGAAGAAGTCCAAGCTGCACTGAAGGAATTGGCAAAAAACAAGGCTCTAGCAATTGATGGAATACCCATTGTGGTAGCTCAGATTGTGCATCGACTTGGCTGGGCCTGGTTGAGTGGCTGGGCAGCTGGATGTAGTATTCCCCATGATGAGACTGGTAATCAACTCCATGGTGGAATCTGTTGTGAGCAGCTGAGTAGCTGCCTTAGGGAATGTGGTCTGCTTCCTGTATATAAACAGAAGCCTTGGGGAGTGGTCTCTAGCTTATGGCAAGCTTGGACCCTGCATGCAGCCGTGTCGTTGTTCAGCAGCCTGCCATGATCTGCTGATCTTGACACTTTTAATGGACTTCAATTAATGGCCTGCCATGTGGTTTGGTAACATCGGGCCTGTGCCTTTTTACTTGTCAACCTTAGGCTTAGCAACCTCAGGAGCCAGCAGCTGTCTAAATGAGTAAAAGCCTCTAGCTTCAGTGGGCAGGGAGCTGGAGGCATAGCTAAAGCCAAAGGCTGAGGGGCTTTCACCTAACCTGGCACTTTGAATTTGGACTTAAAGCCTCCAAATTGTGAGAGAATAAACTCCTATTTGTTAAGGCCATCTCATTTGTGGTGTATTCTTGTCAGAGTGGTACTAGGTAACCAGAACACCCATTGAGATGTTTCAACAAACAGAGCGCTGGAGGTGCTTACTTGTTTATGCCAAGAAGTTGGAACAAGAGCTACCTGTTTAAGTGACTGAAACAGATTGATATTTGTGCCCATTCCAAAGAAAGATGATCCAACAGAATGTGGACATTATCAAACAATATCATTGATGTCACACACAGATAAAACTTTTCTGAAGATAATTCAAAAATGCTTGCAGCAGTATATTGACAGGGAATTGCCAGAAATTCAAGCTGGATTCAGATGAGAGTATGGAACAAGGGATATCATAGCTGCTAACATATGGATCTTAACTTAAAACAAAGAACACCAGAAAGATGTTTCCAAACAAAAACCAAACTCACTGTCATCGAATTGATTCTCACTCATAGTGACCCCTACTGGTGTTCTGAGGCAATAAATCTTTACTGAAGTAGATCGTCACATTTTCCTTCTGCAGAGTGGCTAGTAGGTTCGAACTGCTGACCTTCTGGTTAGCAGCCAAATGCCATATCCACTACGCCACAAGAGCTCCTTAGAAAGATACTAACCTGTGTTTTATTGACTATGAGAAGACATTCAACTGTGTGGAATATAACAAATTATGAATAACATTGCAAAGAATGGAAATTCCAGAACACTTAATTGTGCTCATGAGGAACCTATACATAGAACAAGAGGTTGTTGTTCAAACAGAACAAAATGATACTGCATGGTTTAAAATCAGGAAGGGTGTACATCAGAGTTGTATCCTTTCACCATATTTATTCAATCCGTATGCTGGGCAAATAATCTGAGAAGCTGGACTATTTGAAGAAGAACATGGCATCAGGATTAGAGGAAAACTCATTAGCAACTTGTAATATGCAGATGACACAACCTTGCTTGCTGAAAGTGAGGATGACTTGAAGCACTTACTGATGAAGATTAAAGATCAGTCTGTAGTATAGATTACATATCAATATAAAGAAATCAAAAATCCTCACAACTAGACCAATAAAAATATCACAATAAATGAAGAAAAGATTGAAGTTGTCAGGGATTTTATTTTATTTGGATCCACAATAGACACCCATTGAGGCAACAGTCGAGAAATCAGACATCATGGTGCAGTGGGTAAATCTGCTGCAAAAGACCTCTTTAAAGTGTTAAGAAGCAAAGATGTTATTTTGAAGACTAGGGTGTGTCTAACCCTAGCAGTTATTTTCAATCATCTCATATGCATGTGAAAGCTGGACAATGAATAAGGAAGACTGAAGATGAGTAGATGCCTTTGAATTGTAGTGTTGGCAAAAAATATTGAAAATACTTTAGACTGCCAAAAGAACAGACAAATCTGTCCTGGAAGAAGTGCAGTCAGAATGCTCCTTAGAAAGAATGTCCTGTCTTCGTCTCACTTACTTTGGTCACGTTGTCCGAAAGGACCATTCCCTGGAGAAGGAGATCATGCTTGGTAAGGTAGACCATCAGCAAAAAGGGAAAGACCCTCGACGAAATGGACTGACACAGTGGCTTTAGTGATGGGCTCAGGTGTAGCAAGGATTGTGAGGATAGTGCAGGATCAGGCAGTTGTTTGTTCTGTTGTACACAGGGTCTTTATGAGTCAGAGTGGCCTTGATGGCACCTAACAACAACAGCAACCTAGAATGAGCATGTCAAAACCAAAGCCAAACCCAGTATCATCAAGTCAATTCTGACTCGCAGTGACCCTTTTGCACAGAGTAGAATTGCCCCATAGGGTTTCCAAGGCTGTAAATCTTTACAGAAGCAGACTGCCTCATCTTTCTCCCATTGAGCAGCTAGTGGATTCAAACTATCAATGAAATCTTGATTAGCAGCCAAATGCTTTAACTACTATACCACCAGAACTCTTAAACATGTGTCAAGGATTTTTTAAATCATTAATTTAATGATTAATGGGAATAAATATGCTGGTAATACTGTTTCAGAAAGCCTTTTAAAGAACTGAGTATTTATAGGAATCTTGAAATACAGAATATTACAATAAAACTGCTAGATTAGATACAACATTGATTAATGTTCTACAGGGCAATAAAACCATAACTCTTTTAATAGACAGAAATCTGAAGTAACTTTCCAATGTCTGGGGCTCTAATCAGTAAACAGCAAAGTCAAACATAGGTTTATTCTCTTAGGGAATTTTTAAAAAATCCTTGGACATGCTTGTGTTAACCATATCACAGTGACATTGAAAGGATACACTGCTTCTTGCCCTTTATTTCCAAGTCTTGGATAGTTTTTATTGACATGGGTGTTCAATAATGTTTATTGAATGAAAAAATGAATGAGATATAAATGTGAAACTATGTATTATAACTAAACAGATCTTTTCTTTTTTTAATTCTCATCATCTCTTTAAATGTAGCTCTTGGGCTGTTTGCTGCACTTTGGAAGTTTGAAGAAAGCAGACTCATAGTGACATAAGATTGGCTTTTTTTAAATTGTATGTTGTTGTTCTTATGTGCCGTTGAGTCAGACCCAACTCATAGCTACCCCTTCTTGGGTTTCTGAGGTGGTATCACTACGGAAGTAGATTGCCCAACCTTCCTTCCGAGGAGGGGCTGGTGGGTTTGAACCACCAGCCTTCTGGTTAGCAGTCAAGTGCCTTAGGCACTACGCTACCAGAGCTCCCTTTAATTGTAT
>NW_006921604.1:21132344-21180011 GCF_000298275.1 Orycteropus afer afer
GGGTTTGAACCGCCAGCCTTCTGGTTAGCAGTCAAGTGCTTTTAGCCACTGTGCTACCAGAGCTCCTTAATTGTATAGTTGAACATAATTTATATTTTAATAAATCCCTGGGTCACTTTTGTGATATAAAAATACATACAACCTTCAATAAGAAAGTGTATTATAATATAACCATGCCTTGGCTTTTCTCTATACTAGATCTTCTGTTTTATTAAAAATAATACTTTTCCAGTATTTTTCATATAACCAGAGCTCTAGTGGTATAGTGGTTAAGGCATTTAGCTGCTAGCTGAAGGTTGATGGTTTGAACCCATCAGCAGCTCTGTGGAAGAAAGATGAGGCAGTCTGCTTCCATAAAGATTCACAACCTTGGAAACTCAATGGGGGTCACTATGAGTCAGAATCACATCAGTGGCAATGAGTTTGATGTTTTTGGTTTTAATATATTAAATGGTGGTAGGAATATTATCTCTTATTAAGTCTGCTAAATTGACTCTGAATTATTGTATATGGTTAATGGCTTACAAAAAAACAATACTGTACTACAATCCAGATCTTACATAAATAGTATGCTCAGGTATAATGACAAAAAAATAGGAGAGTTTTAAAACGGCTATTGTTAAAAAATGATTTCCTAAGTCCTCATTTTCTACTCTTCCTCCAGCTCTGTGCTAAGAGGCCAAGCTTAGCTCAGCTAAGGGCAGAATGAAAATACTCAAAAATCACCCTCAATCATGCATGCAGAATTCTGTGTATCTGCCTCATTGTCAACAATATGTGTGGTTGGTAATGGCTTTACTGTGCATCTGACTGAACTGAAGGACGTTCAGGAATCTAGTCTTGATGTCTGCAATATATGGTAGGGAACACTCTGAGTCAGCCTGTTGAGATCTGTTATTGCCTGGTCTTCTTTCCCAGGCACAAATCTCCAATTTCCCAGGATACTATCAAGGTGAAAAACAAACAGATTCATGCTTCTTGATCTTTTGGAGGCATAGACCTCCTTGAGAGTCTGTTGAAAGTTAAATTAAGCCTGTGTGCCTTCCTTCAGGTGCAGCTTACATGCTATACCTGTATTTTTCAATATAATATAGAGGTTTAACGTAATGAAATTCCATGAAGGACATTTGGAACCTGGTAAGAGCCCTTGCATGAGGCACTGGAGGTGCAGTGGGAGAATTCTTGCCTCTTATTTGAGAGACCCAGGTTTGATTCCCAGCCAATGAACCTCACACGCAGACCACCCATCTGTCATAGAGGCTTGCATTTGCTATCATGCTGAAAAGGTTTCAGAGGATCTTCCTGACTAAGATGGTGTAGGAAGAAAGGCCTGGAGATCTACTTTGAAAAATAAACCAATGAAAACCCTATGGATCTAATCTGAAGCTTACTCTGGGGAGGGCACAGGACCAGGCAGCATTTTGTCCTTTGTGCATGAAGTCATCATGAATCAGATTTGATTCAGTGGCAGCTGACAACAACAAGAGCTTCTGTACTAAGAGTGACAGTTGTTCCTTTTAAAGTATTTGCAAGCAGACAAACTTTCCGTAGTCAAAGAAATGTGTCTCTCTTTGAGGAATTTTTAAATAATCATTAAATTGTGATGTGGCCAGGGCAAAGTAATTAAAGACTCAGAACTAAGGGATTACCAGTTTAGCAGAAGAATAAGGCTGTTTAGGATATGATCAGAGAGATAAGGTTGGAAAGATAGATGGAAGCACTATGACAGGGCCTGGAATGCTGAGCCTGAGTTTAGCTTTTGCTATGTAAATAAAATGGAGCATGATTTGTAAAGAGAATCATCATCTCCCTTACAACTATTTTGTATGTTCTGATTTTTATAAACTATATATTGTATGTGGGAGCTCTGGTAGCATAGTGGCTACGGCACTTGACTGCTAACCAGAAGGCTGGCGGTTCAAATCCACCAGCCACTACTCGGAAGGAAGATGGGGCAATCTACTTCCGTAGTGATACTGCCTCGGAAACCCAAGGAGGGGTCGCTATGAGTTGGGTCTGACTCGATGGCAAACAACAACAACAACAACATATATTGTATGTGGAAGAAATACCTGCTGATCTACATTTTAAAATCATGGTTAGATCCACAAGTAATCATGGCGATGGTGTAGGACTGGGAAGTATTTCATTCCTTTGTGAATGGATTTTCCCTGAGTCAGGGTCAACTCCATGGCAGCTGATAACAGCATATATATATATAGGCTATGGCAGACACAAAATAGCCATTCTTTTATTCTCTCAAAATAACAAAACTCACATATTATGGCTTAATCAGAAGACTTTCCCAGCCTCTATCGCAGCTATATGTGAGCATGTTCTAGCTAATAAGAAATAATCAAAGATGTCTGGTGGAACTTTCAGAAAGTAACATTAAAATGGAGGCAATATGACATTCTCTCTCCATAGACATTGGCTATAGTAGTCAGAGCTCTAGTACCATCCTAGACCAGGACATGGACACATCCTAGGCATGACAGTGCAGGTCCCTGGAAAATTCACCAAAACAGCCCTGGATTGGCTAGCTCCTATCCTCCTGGTTTCTTTTCTGTGCAAGAGAAATAAAAGTCTATCCTACTTAGGTCAAAATTATTCTGAGTTCTTTACTATAAACCAATTTATATGAGGTGACTCTGACTCACGGTGACCCTGTGGGTATCAGAGTAGAACTGTGCTCTGTAGATTTTCAGTGGCTGATTTTTCAAAACTTCATTGCCAGGCTTTTCTTCCAAGGCACCTCTGGGTACACTCAAAATATCGAATGTTTGTTTAGCAACTGAATGCGTTAACCATTTTCACCATCCAAGGACTCCTTTCTTTGTTATATGTAGCTCTGACTAATCCTATAGAGGCAATGTCTGTTCCTCTCATCTGTGATTTAGTTTAAACTCATCTTCTGGAAAAATTTCTTGGGTTTTAGATTTCTCATCTTAATCTTTAAAAAGTTCTGGCCTCCTTCCTCACTTCTAATCTTTCTTTTGCATTAAAGGTCCTTAATAAAGATTGATTGATTGAGTGAACAAATGAGTAACTATCTTTCGGGAATTTTGAGTGTATTTTCCCATATTTAGAAACAGAGTCAGCAAACATGTTAGAGTTGAAAGACACCTTAGAGTTCTTTTACCTTACTTTCCACCTAATAATAGAACAGACATCTCCATTTACAAACACACCCTGTCACGTTGCCCTTTCTTCCCCATTTTCACTTGCAGTCCCAATAAATAATTCTTTCACATCACCTGGAAAAATTCACCCAAAATCCTCCCTGCTTTCAGATCCATCCAAAGAGTTGATAGTTCCAGAAAATTTCTCCTTTGGCTATAAAACAGAGAAAGGCTAGCATTCTGTACATATCCCACATCCTGTATTTACAATTTTGTGTGAGTCAGTGTCCCCAGCACCACGGCCTCCCAGCAAGTGGGACATTTTCTGAAATGAACAGTTGGCAGCAATCCTCAGCAGTACACACACAAGGGTGTGTGCCCATGCCCTTGAGCTGCTAATGTGACTAGGAATGGAGAAGTAGGGGAAAATAAGGGAAGCACTGGGGAGGCCCAGCCTTTGGAGGGTTAGGGACCCCATTACTGGACCCCATGGCAGCAGTTCTTCCCTAAGCAAAACCCAAAGTGCTGGAATTCTTTAGAATGCTGAAAACCCAGTTTCAAAGAGGCCATATTACAGCTTTATTTGCTTAACTTTAGAATTCAAATAACTTCAATTCCACAAGTATAACTTTAGCATCTTGCCTCATCCCTAGTTCATTCTACAACAACCTCAATTGGGGTTCCATGCTCACCATTCATTGAAATGCTTATGTTCAGTTCACCATAAACTTCCATGTTACCAAATGCAAGACATTACAATGTTTTCATCTTACTCTCAGCTTCACTCAGTATCCCAACCTATCCCTCCTTTGTGAACTCCCCTCCTTGGTTTTTTAAGACTACACAGTCACTTGGTTTTTCTCTTTCATGAGTTACTACTTCTTGATTTCCTTCAGTAGATTTTTTTTTTTTTGTGGCTTGACTATAAATGTTGAATTCCTACAGGGCTGGTACTGGCCTACCTTTTTCTTATACTTACTCTCCACAATTGAGCTCATCCATTTGTCTGTCAGTTTGTCATACTGTGGTGGCTTGTGTGTTGCTGTGAGGCTGGAGACTATGTCATTGTTTTTTCAAATAACAGCAGGGTCACCTATGGTAGACAGGTTACAGTGGAGCTTCTAGACTAAGACAAATTGGGAAGAAAGGTAAGACCATCCACTTCTGAAAAAATTGCCCAGTGAAAACCTTATGAATAGCAGTGAGACACTGTCTGATATATTACTGGAATACTTTATGAATATCCCTGAAACATTGTCTGATAGAGTGTCAGAAGGCAAGCCGCTCCAGTTGGAAGGCAGTCAAAATATGACTGGGGAAGAGCTGCCTGCTCACAGTCACAGCAACTTTAATGACATGGGTAGAGTAGAGCTTTTGGGATCTCCATTTGCTATTGGGGCATGACTCAAAATGGGAAGTAAGAGCTGTAAATATCCATTAATAATCAGAATGTGGAATGTATGGAGTATGAATCTAGGAAAATGGCAAGCTGTCAAAAATGAAAAGGAATGCATAAAGATCGATATCCTAGGCATTAGTGAGTTGAAATGGACAGGTATTGGCCTTTGAATCAGATAATCATATGGTCTACTACTCCGGGAATGACAAAGAGGAATGATGTTGCAGTCATCATCAAAAAGAACTTTTCAAGATCTATCCTGAAGTACAATGGTGTCAATGATAGAACAATATCCATATACCTACAAGGAAGACCCATTAATATGACTATTATTCAAATTTACACACCAACCATGAATGCCAAAGATGAAGAAATTGAAGATTTTCACCAACTTTTTCAGTCTGAAATAGACCAAACTTGCAATCAAGATGTTTTGATTATTACTGGTGTTTGGAATACAAAAGTTGGAAACAAAGAAGAATCATGGGAAAAATCATTGGAAAATATGACCTTGGTGATAGAAATGAGTCCAGAGATCATATGATAGAGTTTTGCAAGACCAAGAGCATATTCATTGCAAATACCTTTTTTTCTTTTTAACAACATAAATGGCTGATATCCACATGGACCTCACCAGGTGGAATGCACAGGAATCAGATCAACTACATCTGTGCAAAGAAGCAATGGAGAAGCTCAGTATCTTAGCCAAAACATTGTCAGGAGCTGACTGTGGGACAGATCATCAATTGCTCATATGCAAGTTCAAGTTGAAGCTGAAGAAAATTTAAACAAGTCCAGAAGAGCCAAAATATGACCTTGATTATATCCCCCTAAATTTAGAGACTATTTGAAGAACACATTTGAAACATTGAACACCAATGACCAAAAACCAGATGAGTTGTGGGATAACATCAAGAACATCATACATGAAGAAAACAATTGCTCATTAAAAAGACAGGAAGGGAAGAAAAGACCAAAATAGATATCAGAAAAGACTCTGAAACTTTCTCTTCAATGGAGAGTAGCTAAAGTGAGTAAAAGAAGTGATGGGATAAGAGAGCTGAATAGAAGGTTTCAAAGGGAAGCTCAAGAAGACAAAATAAATGATTATTATGAAATGTGCAAAGATCTGGAGTTAGAAAACCAAAGGGAAGAACACATTTGGCATTTCTCAAGCTGAAAGAACTGAAGAAAAAATTCAAGCCTCAAGTTGCAATACTGAAGGATTTCGTGGGCAAAATAGTGAATGATGCAGGAAGTATCAAAAGAAGATGGAAGCAATACACAGAGTCACTGTATCAACTATCAGTTCAGCTGTTCAACTATTTCAGGAGTTAGCATAAGATCAATAACAAATGGTATGGAAGGAAGAAGTCCAAGCTGCACTGAAGGAATTGGTGAAAATCAGGGGTCCAGGAATTGTTGGAATACCCATTGAGATGATTCAACAAACAGATGCAGCACTGGAGACACTTACTCATTTATGCCAAGAAATTTGGAAGACAGCTACCTGGCCAACTGAGTGGAAGAGATCCATAGTTGTACCCATTCCAAAGAAAGATGATCTGACAGAATGTGCAAATTATAGAACAATATCATTAATATCACATGCAAATGAAATTTTGCTGAAGATAATTTAAAAATGGTTGCATCAGTATATTGACTGGAAACACCCAGAAATTCAAGTTGGATTCAGAACAGGACATGGAATAAGGGATATCATTGCTGATATCAAATGGATCCTGGCTGAAAGCAAAGAATACCAGAAGAATGTTTACCCATGTTTTATTGATTTTGCAAAGGCATTTCACTGTGTGGATCATAATAAATCATGAATAACATTGCAAAGAATGAGAATATGATATCACTTAATTGTGCTCAGGAAGAACCTGTACATAGACCAACAGGCTGTTGTTTGAACAGAACAAGGGGATACTACATGGTTTAAAAACAGGAATGGTGTGCATCAGGGTTGTATCCTTTCACCATACTTATTCAATCTCTATGCTGGGCAAATAATCCAGGAAGCTGGACTGTGTAAAGAAGAGTGCAGCATCAAGATTGGAGGAAGACTCATTAACAACCTGTGATATGCAAATGACACAACTTTGCTTGTTGAAAGTGAAGATGACTTGAAGCATTTACTGATGAAGATTAAAGATTGGTGTGCAGTATGGATTACACATCAATATAAAGAAATAAAAAATCTTCACAACTGGACCAATAAGTATCATCAAGAAAAATGGAAACAAGCTTGAAATTGTCAAGGATTTAGTTTTACTTGGATCTACAATCAACACCCACAGAAGTAGCAGTCAAGAAATCAGACATCATATTGCACTGGGCAAGTCTGGTGTAAAAGACTTCTTTAAAGTATTAAGAAGCTAAGATGTCATCTTGAAGACTAAGATGTGCCTAATCCAAACCATGGTATTTTCAATCCCCTCATATGCATGTGAAAACTGGACAATGAATAAGGAAGACTGAAGAAGGATTGATGCCTTTGAATTACAGTGTTGGCAAAGAATAATGAAAATACCATGGACTGCCAGAAGAATGAACAAGTCTGTTCTGGAAGAAGTGCAGCCAGAGTGATCTTTGGAAGCAAGAATGGCCAGACTTCATCTCACCTACTTGGTCATGTTGTCAGAAGGGACCATTCTCTGGAGAAGGATATCATGGTAAAGTGGAGGGTCAATGAAAAAGGGGAAGACCCTCAACAAGGATTGACACAGTGGCTGTAATGATGGGCTCAAGTATAGCAAAGATTGTGAGGGTGTCACAGGATTGGACAGTGTTTCGTTCTACTGTACATAGGGTCACTAAGAGTCAGAGGTGACTCAACAGCACCTAACAACAACAATGACCATAGCTTTACATATTGTCTATGTTAATGATTCCCAGATTTATATATTCAATCTATATCTCTCCCCCCAACTCCAGACTCAAGACTCAGTCTTCCTACTTGATATCTGCATTGCCCTCCTCCATCATCATACCAAGTCTATTTGCCATTAATATTTCAGACAATGGATCTTCCACCCATCTGGTTGCCCTTATAATTTAGGAGCCATCTCTGTTTCCTCCTTTCTCACTGCTTGTTACTTCTACTACCAAAATGTCTCTTCAGTCTGTTCACGTCCTTTTACCACCATCCTCCTTAGTTGGACTACTATTACCTATCTCATTTATTTATCTCCTTATTTGCCCTCCTACAAACTAATCTTAACACAGGATCCAATGTGATCTTTTGAAAATGTAAATCAAATCATATCATGCTCGACTTAAAGCCACCACAGCTTCCTGCTGCTCTTAGCATAAAAATCAATCTCCTTATGATAGCCTTCAAAGACCACAGTATTTGGCTCTTGCCTAATTCTCTGACCTCATCTCCTCTAGTGGCCTCCTCCCTCCCTCCTTCCCTCCTATTCTCCAGTCACAGGAATGTCCTTTATGTTGCCCCCCCCCCAACAGCAAACCCCTTTTCTATTTCTGAATTTGCGTATATATTTCCTTTGCCTAGAGGATTCTTCCCCCAGTTCTTCAAGTGGCTGTTGTTAGTTGCCCTGGAGTTAGCTTCAACTCACAGCGACCTTATAAAATATCAGAATGAAACATTGCCTGGTCCTGTGCCATCTTCATGGTCATTGCTGTGTTTGAGTCCATAGCTGTGGCTGTTGGCCAATCCATCTCATTGAGGGTTTTCCTCACTTCTGCTGACCCTCTACTTTATCAAACAGGACATCCTTTTCTAGTGATTGGTCTTTTTTGTTAACATGTCTAAAGTAAGTGAGCCAAAGTCTCTCCATTTTCACTTCTAAGGAGCATTCTAGTGACCACATTTTAATTTATCTTTATTCTTAGGAGTCACGCCAACTTCTCAGACTTCCCTGACTTGTGATTCAAAGTGGACTAAGCACTGCCATTTCTCTTTCTCATCACTTTATTTATTTCCTTCCCAGCCACTCATCTGTGGAATTCTGGTAGTGTAATGCCTAAGGCATTTGACTGCTAACCAGAAGGCTGGTGGTTCAAACCCACCAGCCACTCCATGGAAGGGAGACTGGGCAACCTACTTCCATAAAGATTTACCACTTTGGAAACACAAAGGGGGTCTCTATAAGTCAGAATTGACTCAATGGCCATGAGTTTGGTTTTGAGTTTGGTTTAGCGACTTACTACATTCAGAAATGATGTTTATGTGTTTATGTGTGTATTTATGTTCTGCTCCCCATCCCTCATCCCCAGATGTAAACTCTATAAGTCAGGACATTGCTCATCTCACTTATCACTGTGTTACCTGTATCCCCAGGGCCTAGCACAGTGCCAGGCTCATACGTATTTGTCGAACAAATGAAAACCCAATTAATACTACATCTACTCTCACTTATCAACCATCTCATTATCCAATGTTCCATATTTATGGCAATAGTAAAAAATCTGTTATCCAACTATTTTGTTCATTAACAATGTATGTCTGGCAGTAAGGAACACCAAGGGTCCCTGACTGACCTATGTGCATATAGAATGGAAGCTTGTATTGCATGGTATTTCAGTACCTGAAAGGGGAGGGGGGTACATTCTCCCTAAAACTCTAGGGTGTCAGATGGAGTGGAGGGGGGACTAGAGTGGGTTCAGCAGGATGGGACACTGATGGAGGGCCTTGGGAGCTGACAGGGGGCTGAGACTGGGACAGCAGCAGCCTGTGTCCTGAAGGTGGGCTGCCCTTGAAGCCAGGAAGAAAGTGGTACCCCAGGGTCCTGCCTGAGCTCCTAGACCCAAGGGACAGCAGGGATGGACTGGGCCATGGTCAGAAGGAGTCCTGAGACAGGGCACTCAGGTGCTTGGGCCCCAGAGGGCCCCACATTAGCTGACCAGTACCTGTGCAGTCCCTTACACTTCTTTGAAGTCCCCTCTAGGGCAGGCACAGGTGAGGGTAACTGGGAGGAGGTAGGGTCAGTGAGTGAGTAGCCAGCAACTGCTGCATTTTAAGGTCAAGAGCAAAGGACAGGCTTGGCCTTCACAGCTTCAGAGGATGTTCTGGATTATAGATTCTCACTGGGACTTGAGGGTAAAGGGGGATAGGACCGCCTAGTGAGAGCTGGGGGATGCTCAGGTGAGGAGCCACTGAGGGGACCCAGTGGGCAGCACCCACCAAACTTGCAGCACCTAGGCCCTCCCGCCTGTGAACTGGAAGCCCCCTGCCCCTGACAAAGCTGCCAAGGACATTTTGAGGTCATTGAGGGGATGAGCGGGGCCACCCATCCTGAAAATATGGTGAGGGTTGGAGAGGGAGGGGGCCCCAGGGATGAGAATAGGGGTAGTGCTGGGGCCATCCTGGCTCTGGTAGTATTGGCAGTCCTCCCCTGTGGGCAGCAGTGGGAGCTGAGCTCTTCTGAAGTGATACAGGGGAGGGGAAGGTGGCAGCAGCAGGTGACCTCAGCAAGGGCCAGGCATGATGTTCACAGTGCAGGTGAGAGGGTGAGGTGATGTGATCTTCCCTCATTTGCACATAACATGGATTTTTGCAAAACAACCTGGTCTTTGGAACTGAGCCCTGTAGATAAATGAGGAATGGGTATACTTCTGGTGATAATTTATGCACGACACATACTATACTGGCCCTACTTATCTAAAGTAACTCTTCTAATTATCCAAAAGTAGGCCATATCCCCATTTTAGAGATGTATAAGCTGAGGGTCAGAGAGAAGTGACTTCCTGCAGTCAGCCAGTGATTTGGGGCAGAGCCCAGACTCACACCCAGGTGGGCCTGGTTCTGCCACAACCACTGTCACCAGTAAAAGCAGAGAATTTTGATATAAATACAGGAAGTGTTTTTAGTCTTGCTTATTGTTTAAAACAGCTGAAGATTTAAGACAAGGTCTTGATTGGAGAAATCCTTTCATTACCTCTTTCCCAGACCTTCTTCTACAATTCGTGGGAGGTCTTCAAAACATAAAAGGACCAATCTTTTTCTTAGCAGCATGTTATCCCTCTCCAAGCACCACACTTTAATAGGTGACAGGTGGAGGAAGGTGGTGAGGGTCTGGATAAAACTTAACAGCCAGCACTACAGTTCTCCTGTCACTCATGGTGATATTTATCAGAGTTCCAATTGGGTCTAATGCATCTGAGATGCAGGAAGCAGGAGTCTCCTGAATGTGAGTGCTCCCTTGTCTGCAGTCGGCCCTGCCCTGCCCTGCCCTATCCAGTTAGGCTCCGATGTCTGAGACCTGAAAGAATGGAAAATGGAAGGACCGTGAGTCCTGCTCCAACAAACTAAGCCAAACTGAGCAAACTCACAGGTTCCATGTTTCCTGTGTGCAGATGAAGGTGCTCTGGCACAGTAGTTAAAGGTGATTGTTCAGCTGTTAACCGAAAGTTTGGCAGTTTGGGATGACCAGCTGCTCTGTGGGAGAGAGATGAGGCAGTCTGCTTCCATAAAGATTTACAGCCTTGGAAACAGTATGGGGAAGTTCTACGCTATCCTATAAGGTAACTAAGGGTTGGAATCCACTTGACTTGATGGCAGTGGTTTTTTTTTTTTTTTTGAGGGAGGGGGCTGCAGATGGGACTTGGAATATGAACAGGCGGTACAAGACTTTGTGCTCCTTCTGGGCTCAGGCAGAACCAAAGTAATGCCCTCTATCACTCCAGGAGAGAGAAAGGACCGTTCTCATCCCCAAATGCAACCTTCTGACCAGTAGTTTAAGAGGTGAAACAGCTGTCTGTCATTAAAAGGGTTCTACTGGAGCCACAAGTCCCCATTGAATTCCCAGATTTCAATAACCTGGTGGCGCTGATTCTATGAGGTCAGAAGGTGTAATGGATTAAATGATATCACACTAAAGTATGTGTTGACATCCTAATCCCTACACCTGGGGAGATAATGCTGTTTGGAAATAGTTTTGTTTTTTATGTTAATTAGGCCATATAAGAAGGATGGGCTAAATCTAAACACTTCTGAGTTATTAAAAAAAAAAAAAAAAAAAAAAAACGCAGAATAGACACAAAGATATGGACGCTTGGGGAGCTGGGAGCAGGAAGGGGAGACAGATGCCCTGTAAGGACTGTCTACAAGCCAAGGAACTAAGGAACACCCGGGGCTACTAGCAAGGAAGGAATCCACCTGACCAAGACCCTGATTTGGCCTTTTAAGCTCCAGAACTTTGGTGCATTTACCTCTTGTTCTCCATCCCATCACATACCACTCCCTGACCCAAACATTGATTGATTTCTTTTACAAAATTAGCCTCACACAGTTGTATAGTTTTATAGCTTGGTTTTCACTTACCCTCATCATAAGCATCTTCCCATGTTATCATATCCTTTGTCACAAACATTTTAAATAGTTGCACAATAGTCTGTCCAGTTAATTCATTTACTTGTAGTTGGACACTTGAGTAACATACATTTTTTTATATATTATAAGTGATAGAGCAATCAGTATTTCTGTGCCTAGCAGTTTACATATTTGTGATTTTTTTTTTTTTTTTCTGGGAGAGATTTGCAGAAAAGAATATTAAAGTAAAGATGTCTTTATTATAAAACAAATACATACTTATTATAAAAATTGTTTTACACATGAGCAAAATAAGCCAACCCCACTGCCATCTAGTTGATTCCAACTCAAAGTGACCCGTTAGGGCAGAGTAGAACTGCCTCATAGGGTTTTCAAGGCTGTAAATCTCTGTGGATGTAGACAGTCTTATCTTTGTCCTGTGGTGTAGCTGGTGGGTTCAAACAGCCAAACTTTTAGTTAGCAGCCCAATGCTTTAACCACAATGCCATCAGAGAACACAAATCTGTATAAGAAATAAACTAAGTGTGCACATGTGCACACACATACACATATATGAGTGCATATAAAAACTGGTGAAATCTGAATAAGGTCTGTTGTTAGAGTTAATAACAGTGCATTAATGTCAATTTTCTGATTTTGATTTTATACTACAGTTAGAGGAGCTCTGGTAGCATAGTGCCTAAGGCACTTGACTGCTAACCAGAAGGCTGGTGGTTCAAACCCACCAGCCACTCCTTGGAAGGAAGATGGGGCAATCTACTTCCATAGTGATACCGCCTTGGAAACCCAAGGAGGGGTCGCTATGATTTGGGTCTGACTCGACGGCACATAACAACAACAACAACACTACAATTAGGTATCATTTCACCACTCAAGGAAACTGAATAAAAGTCACATGTGGGACTTCTTTGTACTATATTTCCAACTTGCTGTGAGGCTATAATTACTTTTTGTTAAAAAAAAAAAAGGAAAGATTTTTAAAAATCTGAAAGAGAAGAAAAACACACACACACACACAAAAATCTTGTCATTCAAATATAAATTCTGTTATTGTTTTGGTGAATTTCTTTCAAATCTTTTTCTATGCATGGTTAAAATAATAGTGCAAAATACAAACAAATTTAAAGGCAGTTGTCTATACTGTATTTCATTAGACACAGCTTTGGTGAGTTACCATAATAACCAGAAATCAATAATGGGTCTTGAGAGGTCTATGGAAGCTATGCTAACTGAGGCTTGAAGAAGTTGAAAAGCACCACCGTAAGAAAAATAGGAGGTCTGATGGGCACCATGGTTAAAGCATTTAGCTGCTAACTAAAAGGTTGGTGGCTTGAAACCTGCACCTGCTCCATGGGAGAAAGATGAATCAACTTACTTTGGTAAAGATTTACAGCCTTGGAAACCCTGTGGGACATTTACAGTCTGTCCTATAGGGTCATTATGAACAGAAATCAACCCAATTGCAGTGGGTTAGCTGGTTAAGAAAAAATATGTCACCCATCACCTTTTAAGCTTTATTTTCCCACATTCCTTTTCTTCAGTTCCCCAGGCAATATCTCCATCTTCTCGAAGCATCAATCCCATTTCTTAATTTGTTTGTTATGAAGAGTCTGGAAATTCAATTTTTTTTGTTTTTTAAGACAACGATGATAGCAATTTGCTTTCAGAGGGTGTACATAGAAGGGAAAAAAGATCCTTCCAGTTAAGTGCCAGCTCTGGCTCTAAGCATCAGTTGCAGAAAGGACACCAAGAAAATGAGTTAGGTGGTTACAGTTAATTAATGCCCTGATTACTGATGTGAAATACTTAAGTAAATAGCACTGGAGTACACTTGAACTCCACTTCAATTCCACACTTTGCTCACTCTCACCTACCAACCTCATCTCCATGACAATGGAAAAACTTTCTTTAAAACTCAGCTCAAAAGGCACCTCCTATGAGAGAGTCTTCAGCTGCCCTCAGGGTAAAGTTTCATGCCCCTGCTCGCTGCTCCTATATATCTCACAGGGCTTGTTAGGCTCTTCTCTAATTTACCTGCATGCATGCCTTTCTCCCTCGCTGGGCCTTGAATCCTTTATGTCAGAGAATGGGCCCCATTCTTCTTTGTTATACATCTTTTGCAGTATCTGGCCCAGAGGACAGTAGGTTCTCAAGAAGTGCTTGTTGATAGAAAGAAAGGAAAACGAAAAGTAGGAGGAAAGGGAAAGAAAACAGCTCCTGGGATGTCAAGAGTGTGAAAATTGCCTCCAGTATTTTAGAATGCCTCTGGATCTCTTGGGTAGTTGCTAAACTTTCTTTTCTTCTCCCTCTAAGCCCTTGAGTCAATATGGCTGAACTGTGTTCATAATAAAGAGACTCTGGTGCACTGTCTGGGTGGTTTTCGCTTTTATTCTTGTCATACTATTTCCTTGGGTGAACTGTAAGTAATGCCATCCCAGAGAGGGGCTGGCCCCTCATCATGCCATTACTGGGCCTGCTCATGGGCAGAGGGAAGGCTCAAGCAAATTGTACCTTAAAGAGAGTAACCTGACTCTGCTCTTTGGGGTGTTCAAGTTCATTCTTAAGGAGGTCCAGCATAAAGTGAAATGGAGAGCCAGGAGTACACTTGAACTCTGTTTTAATTCCACTTTATCTCCATGACCAGTCAACTTTGCTTCTACTCCATGACCTTGGACCAGGCATTCCAGCTATATGACTAGTTCTGCATCTAGAAATGAGATGGTGTACTTGTTTTTCTCTTTCTTCCAGCTAAGATTGTGGGGTGTCTTGACCTCAAGGCAGGTAGGGGACTGAATCCCAGAAATGTGATGACAAATAAGGGATTCTTTTGTCCCACCAGACTTTTAGGGTCTGGAGGGATGTTGGCCCAATCTTTTCAGTCTAACCTTAACTAAAACCAAAATCCAAACCCACTGCCCTCAAGTTGATTGCAACTCACAGTGACCCTATGAGTTACAGAGTAGAATTACTCCATAGGGTTTTTCTTGACTATAATCTTTTTCTAAGCAGATCACCAGGGCTTTCTTCCACAGGGCTGCTGGGTGGGTTCAAACCACCGAACTTTAGCACCATCGACCTTTAGGTTAGCTTTTCTTGTGGTTGTTATGTGCTGTTGAGTCGGCCCCAACTCATAGTGATCTCTCCTTGGGTTTCTGAGATGGAATCTCTACGGAAGTACATTGCCCAACCTTGCTTCCGAGGAATGGCTGGTGGGTTTGAACCACCAGCCTTCTGGTTAGCAATCAAGTGCCTTAGGCACTATGCTACCAGAGTTCCCTTTAGGTTAGCAGTGTAGTGTAAATGTTTGTATCACCTGGGGACCTTAACTAGCCATGACATATTAGAACTAGAAAAAGCCACTCCAGGGCACATAAAAACAACAACTATTCTATTTGACACATCAGGACCAGTCCAGCCAAGTAGGCATTCTTTCCTGGATAGTTTGATGTTATCTACCTTGGCTTTACATTGGAATGATCAGGGAACTTAAGAAAACACAAAGCCTGAATTCAACCTGAGAAAACCTGATTTGTGATGTCTCAGTAGGCCTGACTTACCCACTATACATAGTAGGTACCTATTTCCCACAAACGTTTCAATTTCATTTAAAATCAGAAAAGTGAACTTTTAAGTCAATAAAAAAGATCTTAACACATAATGCTAACATATTTGTCTTTATACCAGTGCAGCCATAAAATATACTTTTCAGTATAATTTTATTATGGAAGGGGCCTTGGACAAGGGTATCACCTTGGCATCAGGATTTTTTAAAGATTCCTGAGTGATTCTAATGTACAGCCAAGGCTGAAAAACACTGGTTTAAAGGATAACAGACTGGGCCCCTGTCCTTGTATATTTCCACCTGGCCTGCTCCAAATCTGGCCAGAAATTTCAGTTTTAGAGAAATTAAAATCAACTTAAATCAAAAGATTTTAAATTAAATTAAAACATTTGTTCCTAGGAGTCCTCATTCAGATACTTTTCAAATGTAGCAGTTACCAGAGATGAATAGGCCGTGAAAAGTCACTGTTCTGGTTACCTGTTGTTGTTGTTATGTGCAGTCAAGTCAAACCCGACTCATAGAGACCCCTCTTTGGGTTTTCGAGGCAGTTATCACTATGGAATAGATTGCCCCATCTTCCTTCTGAGGAGTGGCTGGTGGGTTTGAACCACCAGCCTTCTGGTTAGCAGTTAAGTGCCTTAGGCACTAAGCTACCAGAGCTCCTTCTGGTTACCTAGTGCCACAGAATATATCACAAATGGGATGGTCTTAACAAACAGGAGTTTATTCTTACAATTTGGAGGCTTTAAGTCTGAGTTCAAAGTGCCAGGCTCTAGGGGCTGGGTGAAATCCCCCCAGCCTTGGGCTTCAGCTTTGCCTCTTGCTCCCAGCCCACTGAAGCTAGAGGCATCTCTTCACTCAGGCAGCTACTGGCTGCTGAGGCTGACAAGCCCAAGGTTGACAAATAAAATGGCATAGTCCTGATGTTACCAAACCACACGGCAGGCCATTAATTCAAGTCCATTGTAAGTCCCAAGTTTGGCAGAGCATGGTAGGCTGCTGAATGACTACGGCTACATGCAGGGTCCAAGTGTGCCATAAGCTAGAGACTATCCCCAAGGCTTCTCCTTATATACAGGAAGTAGAACACATACCCAAAGCAGCTACTCAGCTGCTTGTGGTAGATCCCACCATGGAGTTGATTGCCAGTCTCATCATGGGAACAACTACCACCAGCTGCCCAGCCACTCAACCAGGTCTAGCCAAGTTGACACACAAGCATAACTACCACAGTCACATTTTGTTATGTGAATACAGGAATGATAGATCTTACTGGAGGGCCCACAGGGAGTGTTTCAGAGTAGGTAGGGGGTGCATCATGAGGGCACTAGATTTCTGGAAGGGCTGGAAAGGGCGGGCTGCTCAAAGAGATGAGAGGAGACAACACCAGAGCAGTCATCTAAATAACCAAATGAGCCCTTGCACTTGTGTAGGCTTTACAGTTTTTCCAAATTCTTCCTTGTTCTTGATCTCATTTGACCTCAAAATAGTCTTGAGGTAGGCAGGCAAACATTATTGCCCCATTTACAAGGTTAAGTGCCTGGTTACACCACCATAACAGGTAGAATGGATTCAGTGCCTGGTCCACACACCAGTCTCCCAGGGCTGGAACTGCCCACCATGGCACATCTGTGTCCTGCAAGAAGGGTTACTTTGCATAGTTCCTGGACCCTGGAGTCTGGCTAAAGTGAAAGCTAGTGTCAGACTGCATTTGGGAGGAAAATAGAAGCATTTTCTACATCTGTATAAGCCTCCAAGGTCCTCCATTGAAAATTGCCATTATTGTGTAATTGTACAGAGATGGCAGAACTCCATACCTGAAATTTTCAGGGTAGAAGAGGTGACAGGTGACTTTTTGTTTTTCCTCTGGGAAAAAACTCTCTGGCTATGTAGATGGGCCCCAATCCTGGAGTACAGGACCATAGCACCACCTATTGGCTTCCGGAACACAACTATGATTTGCTTCTGGGCCCAGAGAGTGTAGAAACTGAAGGTGATTTCCCCATGTCCTTCTACTTCCCACACCCTCAGCCTAAAAATGAAAGAGAAAGGTAAGAAAAAGGAAAGTAGTGTCTAGTCTAGAGACCAGTGATCTTAGTTCTCCCTGCTGGCTGACCAAATGGTTTGACTGTATTTGCCAGTATGGAAAATATAGCTGAGAGGAAAAAAAAAGGAGGTGGACTTTTATTTATTTATTTTTAAAGAAATGAGCATGAAGCTCTAAGAGATCAGTGTGAAAGGTAATGTTATTCCAAAGATCTAAGGATCTTATCAAAAAAAGAAAAAAAAAAGTATATTTGGATGAATCTTTGTCAAGGGAAGGGAATATTTTGCAGTATATGAAAAGGAACCAAATGGAGCATTTTGATCAGTAGAAATGTTACCTCCTCAACCTCTACAATTGTTCCCCACTTTATTTTGAACATACATTTTTATCATTAAAAATTTCTGACATGTAGCCCCATTACATGGATATGTATTTTAAAAGTACATACATGTACTACTATACAAGTATCTTGTGTACATTGGGAAACTTAAAAGAAAGAAATGAAAAAGTGAGATACAAATAGATACCACTAGATGTTTTGGTATTCTTTCCCATGCCCCAGTGGTGAGTGAGGCACCCTTTCTCACTCCTGCCCGGGGACACTCCCTTACTTGGAAACTCCAAGTTTCCAAGCAGCTCCAGCAGATGGAAACAATGAGTACATCAAGTGGTCTGTTGGATAGAAAGCAACAGGCCTTTTTGCATCTTTGCTAGAGACGTGGACCACGCTGATGCACATTTAGCAAGAAAATGTTGATAGAAAAAGCAGGCCATTTCCAGTTATTAGTTGCCATTAAGGTAATTCTGACTCATGGCAACTCAGTGTGTCCACAGTGTTTGCATGGCTATAACCTTTCAGAAGCAGGTTGCTAGGTCTTTCTTCTGAGGCACCTTTGAATTAGTTTGAACCATCGACTTTTCAGTTAGTAGTCGAGCACTTAAACATTTGCACCACACAGGAACCTATTAAGGCTCACCAAATATTCACTTCTACATTTCCCAATCAGCTAAATCAGGTCATGAAACTACTCACCAATAGAATGTACTAGAAGCACTGTGTCACTTCCAGTCCCAGACAGGCAGGCATGGGTATGCCTATTCTGTCCTCTCCTTGCTGTGCAGCAGTGGCATTGTGATCCAGATGGCATAGGAAGGAGTTCCTAACCCACTTCAGACTGGACATGAAGAATAAGTAAATGTTTATTGCATTAAGCAACTAAGACTTGGCAAAATAATATTGGAGCATAGTCAAGCCTATTCTGATTAACACATTTATTGTGTCTGGCTGATGAAAATCAACTGAAAATCTCCTTCCTACATTACCTAGGGATGCTAGGGACACAAAGAAAGTATTTAAGAAGTTGTTCCCAAACTGAAAGAAGAGAGACTTACTAACATAACAATTGGTGAATGAGTCAATGTGCTGAGGAATGGCTCTATATGCTATTAACCCACCACTTGTCTGTCAATTTATCCTACTGTGGTGGTTTGTATATTGCTGTGCGACTGGAAGCTATGATACCAGTATTTCAAGTACCAGCAGGGTCACTATGGTGGACAGGTTTCAGCAGAATTTCTAGACTGAGACTGGGAAAAAGGATGGGAACATCGTCTCTTGAAAAAGTTGGTGACTGAAAGCTTTATGAATAGCAGTGAAACACTGTCTGATATATTACTGGAAAACTTTATGATTAGCCCTAAAATATTGTTTGATATAGTGCCAAAAGATGAGCCCCTGAGGTTGGCAGACACTCAAAATATGACTGGGGAAGAGCTGCCTCCTCAAAGTAGAGTAAACCTTAATGACGTGGATGGAGTAAAGCTTTCAGGACCTCCATTTGCTGATGGGGCACAACTCAAAACGGAAAGAAACATCTGCAGACTTCCATTAATCATCATAATGTGTAATGTGCCGAGTATGAATCTAGGAAAATTGGAAGTTGTAAAAAATGAAATGGAACACATAATGATCGATATCCTAGGCATTAGGGGAGCTGAAATGGCCCAGTGTTTGCCATTTTGAATCAGACAATCATGCCAGGAATGACAAATTGAAGAGGAGAAGCATCACATCCATCATCAAAAAGACATTTCAAGATCTAACCTGAAGTACAATGCTGTCAGTGATAGATTAATATCCATACACCTAAAAGGAAGACAAGTTAATACTACTATTATTCAAATTTATGGAACAACCCTTAAGGCTAAAGATGAAGAAATTGAAGTCTTTTACCAACTTCTGCAGTCTGAAATTGACCCAACATGCAATCTAGATATATTGATAATTACTGGTGATGAGAATGCAAAAGTTGGAAACAAAGAGAAACACTGGCAGTTGGAAAATATGGCCTTGGTGATGTAAATGATGTTGGAGAATGCATGATAGCATTTTGCATGACCAACAATTTATTCATTGCAAATACCTTTTCTAAACAACATAAATAGCAACTATACACATGGACCTCATCAGATGGAATACATAGGAACTCAGTCAACAGCATATGTGGAAAGAGGCAAAGTTGAGAAGCTCAATGTCAGCAGTCAAAACAAGGCCAGAAGTTGACCGTGGAATAGATCATCAATTGCTCATATGCAAGTCCAAGTTGAAGCTGAAGATAATGAAAATAAGTCCACAAAAACCAAAATATGGCCATGACTGTATCCCACCTGGATTTAGAGATCATTCTGAACAGATTGAACACCAGTGACTGAAGACCAGATGAATGGTAGGATGACATCAAGAACATTATACATGAAGAAAGCAAAAAGTCATTAAAAACACAGGAAAGGAAGAAAAGACCAAAATAAATGTCACAAGACTCTGAAATTTGCTCTTGGATGGAGAGTAGTTAAAGTGAATGGAAGAAATGAAGAAATAAAAGAGTTGAACAGAAGATTTTAAAGGGCGGCTCACGAAGACGAAGTATTATAATGCAATGTGCAAAGACCTGGAATTAGAAAACCAAAAGGGAAAAACATGCTCAGCATTTCTCAAGCTAAGAGAACAGAAGAAAAAATTAAAGTCTTCAATTGCAATATTGAAAGTTTCTACAGGCAAAATATTGAATGATGCAGGAAGCATCAAAAGATGACATAGAGTCACTGTACCAAATAAAATTGGTCAATGTTCAAGAACCACTTATATTGAAGGAAGAAGTCCAAGCTGCACTGAAGGAATTGGTGAAAAAAAAAGGCTCTAGGAATTGACAGAATACCCATTAAGATGTTTCAACAGATGTAGTGCTGGAGGCACTTACTTGTTTATGTCAGGAAATTTGGAAGACAGCTGCCTGGCCAACTTACCAGAACAGATCAATATTTGTGCCCATTTCAAAGAAAGTCCAATAGAATACAGAAATTCTTAAACAATATCATTAATATCACATACAAATAAAATTTTGCTGAAGATAATTTAAAAATGGTTGCATCAGTATACTAACAGGGAATTGACAAAAATTCAAGTTGGATTCAGAAGAGGATGTGGAATGAGGTATGTCATTGCTGATGTCAGATAGATCTTGGCCGAAAACAAAGAATACCAGAGAGATGTTTATCTGTGTTTTATTGACTACGCAAAGGCATTAAACTGTGTGGATCACAAATTAAGGATAATATTGTGAAGAAAGGGAATTCCAAGACACTTAATTGTGCTTATGAGGATCCTATACATTCTGTAGTGATACCGCCTTGGAAACCCAAGGAGGGATCTCTATGAGTCAGATCCGACTCCACGGCAGTGAGTTTGGTTTTGGTTTGGTACACAGACCAAGAGATTGTCATTCCAACAGAACAAGGGGATACTGCATGGTTTAAAATCAGGAAGGGAGTGCATCAGGGTTGTATCCTTTCACCATACTTATTCAGTCTTTACACTGAGCAAATAATCCAAGAACCTGGTCTATATGAAGAAGAATGCAGCATCAGGATTGGAGGAAGATTCATTACCAACCTGCAATATGCAGATGATAGATACAACCTTACTTTTTTAAAGTGAAGGTAACTTGAAGTGTTTACTGATGAAGATCAAAGGCTACAATGCTCAGTGAGGATTAACCCTCAACCTAAAGAAAACAAAAATCCTCACACCTTGACCAATAAAAAACATCTTGGTAAAGAGAGAAAAGATTAAACTTGTCAAAGATTTCATTTTACTTGGATCCACAGTCTACAGCCATGGAAGCAGCAGTCAAGAAATCAGATGTCATGTTGTACTGGGGAAATCTGCCACAAAAGACCTATTTAAAGTGTTAAAGAGTATAGAGATCACTTTGAAAACTAAGGTATGCCTAACGCAGGCCATGGTATTTTCAGTCACCTCACCTTATACATGCAAAAGTTGGACCATGATTAAGGAACACCGAAGAAGAATTGATGCCTTTGAATTGTGGTGTTGAGGAAGAATACTGAAAATACCATGGACTGAGAGAAGAATGAATAAATCTGTCTTGAAAGAAGTGCAACCACAGTCTTCCTTAGAAGTGAGAATGGCCAGACTTCATTTCACCTACTTTGGTCATGTTGTCAGAAAGGACCATTCCCTGGAGAAAGGTATCATGCTTGGTAAAATAGAGGATCAGTGAAAGAGGGGAAGAAACTCAATGAGATGAATTGGCACAGTGGCTGCAATGAAGGGCTCAAACATAGCAAGTATTGTAAGGATGGTGCAGGATCAGTGTTTCATTCTGCTATACATCAGGTGGCTAGGAGTCAGAGTCAACTCAATGGCACCTAAGAACAACAGCAGCATTGTTATAAACTGCCATTGAGTTGGTCCTGTGCAAACAGACTGAAATACTTCCCAGTTCTGTGCATCCCCGTGATCACTTACGGATCAGACCCTTGTGATCAATAGGGTTTCCATTGATGATTTCCAGAAGTGGATAACCAAGCCTGTCTTCATTGTCTGTCTTAGTCTGGAAGCTCTGCTGAAACTTGTTCATCCTCATGGCAATGCACAAGGCTCCCCTGCAGATGGTTGGTTGCTTTTCATGAGGTGCATAGGATAGGAATTGAACCCTCATCTCCCTACAGTGAATTCCAAATTGGGCAGCTATTAGATCACTGCCAATCTGGTTATTCATAGGTAAGTGTGGCTGCATATAAGGGGAACAGCTTCCTTCAGTGCACATGGACTTGTGTATGTTTGATCAACATCTTTTCATGTACATTACTTCATTTGACTTGCAAATACATGTATTCATCCACATACAAATATCTGTACAGACTTAAAAACAATCGATGCCAATGGAAGCAGCAGTGAGGACATTAGACGATGTGTAGCATTGGGAAAGTCAACTGCAAAGGAACTGTATCAAGTGCTGAGGAGCAAGGATATCTCCTTGAGGACTAAGGTGCGCCTGACACAAGCCATGATATTTTCAATTGCCTTGTATGCATGTGAGAGCTGGACAATGAATAAGGAAGACTGAAGAAGAGTTGATGCTTTTGAGTTGGGGTGCTGGTGAAGAATGCTGAAAGTACCATGGACTGCTAAAAGAACTAACAGATCTGTCCTGGAGGAAGTGCAGCCAGAATGCTCCTTGGAAGCAAGAATGGCCAGACTTCGTTTCACCTATTTTGGTCATGTTGTCAGAAGGGACCATTCCCTGGAGAAGGATGTCATGCTTGGTAGGGTGGAGGGTCGACGAAAGAGGGGGAGGCCTTCAACGAGATGGATTGACATGGTGGCTGCGATGATGGGCTCAAGTATAGCAGGGATTGTGGGGCTGGCGCGGGATCGGGCAGTATTTTTTCTGCTGTGCATGGGGTTGCTATGAGGCGGAAACAACTCGACAGCCCTTAACAACAACAACAAATTTAGCAACAATTTCATTGAAGGTGACCGATATGTTCTACTCTGAAACCCCTGGGGTCACCATGAGTCAGAATTAACTCAAAATTAACAGCAACTGTTTTTGTTTTGTTTTGTTGTTTTTTAACTGGTTCTAATTTTTTAAATTATTTTTTTAAAAAAATTAGCATGCAAGGAAGTGACTTCTAAACAAATGGTGGAAGTGAATTAATTGCTTATTTAGACATAGAATTAAAGAGGTGAGGAAAGCTAACATTGATTTATTGGCTTGCCACCACAGGCCAAAATTGTGCCATTGATTTTATGAGTGTTACCCTAATAAACAATACTGACAAGTAGCAATTATTATCCCTATTTTATTGCAAGGGAATTGGAAACAATAGAGCAGGCAGTAGAGTCAGGATTTGAACACAAAGGCAGATATTTTAGTCTTTTAAGAAGCATTTGGATCATGATCAAGGCAGTGGGAGAAATGGGGAGGAACATAAGAGTTAAAGCAACAAAGATGAATACTATTACATACACAATCCTGCCATAATAGTAATAGCAATAATTTAGAAGTGGATACATAGATAGATACTCAAGCTGAACAGGGGTGGGAGGGTGAATGGGACTGCACCCATGTATATATATGTAGGTTTGACAGAGGCTATCTCTACCTATATGTTTACATGTTCTGCAAATATATCCATGAATGTAGTAGAGCATGTAAGTGACAAAGATACGAAAATATTTTGGCTGTTGTGAATAGTGCTGCAATGAACACTGTTATATAAATGTCTGTTTGAAAACCTGCTTTCATGTTCTTGTGGGTATATACTTATGAAGGATCAGGATCTCTGGTGATGTGGTGATTAAGCACTTGGCTGCTAACTGAAAGGTTGGCAGTTCTAACCCACCAGCACGTTCCCTCTGAGAAAGATGTAGCAATCTATTTCTGTAACCAAACACCAAACTCATAACGAAACACCTTGAGGGAATGAGTTGCCGGGTATGGAGGCTCAACCATAATCTCAGCAGACACATTAAGGTCAATTGGCAAGCATAGTCCACAAAGACAATGTTCTACATCCTATTTTGGTGAGAAGCAACTGGGGTCTTAAAACTTGTGAACAGCCACTTAAGTTGCAACTATTTGATGGGTCTCTCCCATCCAAAGCAAAGAAGAGTGAAGAAAATCAAAGATACAGGAAACAATTAGTCCAAAGAACTAATGCAACACATGAACCTAGCATCCATGTCCCTGAAAGCAGAAGAACTAGATGGTATCCAGCTACCACTGCTGACTGCTCTGAAAGGGATTACAATATGAAATCCCAGATACAGTGGGAGAAATATGGAACAAAACTCAAATCATTAAAAAAAAAAAAAAAAGACCAAGCTTACTGGTCTGATGAAGACTGTTGGAACTCTGAGACTATGGCCCCTTCAAGCTAGGAACTTGACCCCTGTGACTCAACTGGCAGCCAAATGATAGACAGACCTATAAGGCGAACAGTGACATCAGGAGGGTATGCACTCATTACAACAATCAAGCATGTAGATCAAGAGGACAGCATTTGCCCAGGGATAGAGCTAGGAAGCCAGGAGGTGATAGGCAGGAAGAATGAAGGGAGGGGATGGGAGCAGGGAGGAAGAAGGAAGAATGCTGTTATCGTATGGGGATTGCAATAATTGTCACAAAACAGAATGTATATGGATTAATGAATGGGAAGCCCATTTACTCTGTAAACTTTGACCCAAACAACAATTTAAAAAAGAAGAAGAAGAAGAAAAAGAAGCATTTGAATTAAAGACTCAAGGAAACAATTAGTCCAAAGGATTAATGGACCATGCGAATCACAGCGTCCACTCCCCTGAGACCAGAAGAGCTTGATGGTACCCATCTACCACTACTGACCATCCTGATCAGGATCACAGGGTGATCAGGGAGAGGGAGGGGGAAAATGAAGCACTTAATTCAAAATCATAAAAAAAGGACGAGGCTTACTGGTCTGATATATGCAGGTGGAACTCCTGAGATGGTGGCCTTTAGACACCCTTCAATCCTGGAACTGAACCCACCCCCGTAGATCAACTTTCAGTCAAACAATAGATAAGTCTACAAGTGAATAATAACACCAGGGAGGAACATAATCTTTGGTACAATCAACCATGCTGACCATAAGGGCAGCATTGCCCAAAAACTGCTTAGAAGCCAGGAAAGGGCAGGTAAGAAAGACAAATGGAAATAAAGGAACCAGGGAGGAAGTAGAAAGAGTTCTGTTACATTGAGGAGCTTGCAACCAATGTTGCAAAACAAAACGTGTATAAATTGTTGAAAGGAAAACTAATTTGCTCTGTAAACTTTCACTCAAACTACTATAAAAGTTGAGAGAAAAAAAAAAGCAATTGAGTTGCAGCTTCATTTTAAAATTGGGATTATGTGTGTGTGTATAACAAAAGATTTGTCATTTTAACCATTTCAAAGTGTACACTTCAGTGACATTAATTACATTCACCATGTTGTGCAACTATCACCACTATCCATTTTCAAATGTTTTCCATAACCTTAAACAGAAATTCAGTGTTCTTTAAGCAGTAACTCCCCATTCTCCTTTACTTCCATAGTGATACCGCCTTGGAAACCCAAGGAGGGGTCACTATGAGTCGGATCCGACTCCAGGGCAGTGAGTTTGGTTTTGGTTTGATTTCATATTCCATTGTATGTATGTACTGCGTTTTGTTTATCCATTCATCTGTTGATGAACACTTGGGTTATTTCTATCTTTTGGCTGTTGTGAATAATGCTGCAATGAACATTGTTATACAAACATCTGTTTGAATCCCTGCTTTCATGTTCTTTTGGGTATATATACTTAGGAATGATTAGGAGCCCTGGTGATATGATTAAGCACTTGGCTGCTAACTGAAGGTTGGCAGTTCTAATGCACCAGCACGCTCTCTGTGAGAATGATGGAGTAATTTATTTCTGTAAAGATTACAGCTTTGGAAACTCCATAGGTCAGTTCTACTCTGTCCTACAGGGTTGCTATGAGTCAGAATCGACTCAATGGCAACAAGTTTGGATTTTTGGTTTACCTATGAGTGGAATTGCTTGTTCATATTTGTCATTCTATGTTTTACTTTTTGAGAAACCAACAAACTGTTGTCCACAGTGCAGGACTTTTTAAAGGTAAATGTCAGAGTGTGATGCAGAGCTGGCAGCAAAACCATGAGTACCCTTGCAGTGTGCACTCCAGACCAAGAGCAAAAGGAGCCAAAATAGCTTCTCTGAGGTGCAGAGGAATCAAAGACCTTCTTACCTCACTTACCTGGCCACACTCTGCCTCAGGCGTGATCTGCAGGAGGCAGCTGCGAAGGACTGCAATAAAGACAGCAAACCAGAGACCCTGTCCTCTCCCCTCCCCGTGGCCCCATCTTTCAAAGCCAAATTCTTTTGGTAGAGACCTGAGACCACCAACTCTCTTTTCCTGAGGAAGTCTAGGAGGGAGTTCGTGAACCAACCAGAGAAGCAGGGTGAGCCCCACCACTCATTCTGGACTCACTCAGGTCAGGGTATTTTCTTTAGGAGGAAAATAAAACTGACAGCCATTATATGGCTGCTGGTAATAAAAGAGAAAATGTGATTTTGACTCTTGCTCAAGACAAAGTAATTCTGAGAGAAGAATGAGACTAATGTCCCAAACTATTTAAAAAATGTTGTATCAACATTGTTAGGTCCTGCTGCCACTTTTCTTATGTCAGAAGAAAGAAATTGACTTAAAAATGGAAGTCTTTCCATAACTAATTTTGCAGCAAAATCTGACATGAACAGATGTAAGGCTGTTTTTCATATTCATTTTTTTCCCATTGAGTGTGAATATTCATGCATTTCACTGGAGAAATAATCATGAGTTTGAGGATCAATGCTGTAATGTGATATCTGCAGTGAATTACTTTTCTAAAAGCCAAAATACTCTAGATTCTGAAAATGTGACCCTGAGTATTTTGCATATGGGATTGTGGACCTGGATTAGGGCTGAGAAGGAAATTATCATTTATCAGGTGTGTGATATGCACCAGAGCCTGGTGACTTCACACCACCCCTGCATTTGTGGGAAGAAGTACCTAAAGTCCTCATTTTAGGAGAAAATACTTTCTGTGAAGCTAAGTACTAAGAAACAATGAGGCACCTGGATATGTAATGGCTCTGTCTGGATCTCAGGGACCCAGAGTAGTGTAAACATTTTACACGCTTAGCTGCTAACTGAAAGGTTGGAGGTTTGAGTCCAGTCAGAGATATCTTGGAAGAAAGGCCTGGGAATCCACTTCTAAAAAACCAGCTCTTCCACAGTTCTGCTCTGACTCACATGGGGTCACTAGGAGTCAGCTGACTTGATGGCAGTTGGTTTTATTTGGCTGCAGAGCCCATTTTCTTCCCTCTAAATGATGGCCTATCTGGAGTCCAAGTTTTATTTTACAAATGGAGGAACTGGACTTTGAGAAGGATGGAGAATTTGCCCGAGGTCTCAGGAGTGTTTGTGGGAGAACTAGCACTAAAACCCTGGGTCCTAAGGTGCAGCCCTTGCTCCATTCACTAAGGTGGATTTCTCTCCATATTGAAGGTTTTCTCACAACATATTGACATGTGAATTTGTTCTTATCTTCAAAAATCATTTGAGTTCAGAGCTTGAAATTGGTTTTCTCCTTCATTCCTTCTCATGAATCCAATAGTTAGAGTTGGAAGATGACATACAGTATCAATTCCCCAGGCTGAGTTACCTGGTCTTTGCCCTGCACCAATCATAACTCCTTGACCAGAAGAACACTTGGTCTCTCTACAGACACTGGGGAGAATTTGGAGCAGTGTGGATATAAATGTCACACCAAAAGTAGTGAGCCCTGATGGTGTGGGAAGTTAAACCTAGATTGCTGGGTGGCCGTGTCAGCCTGTTCTGTCTCATTCCAGCTTTACCTGGGTACCTTGACTTTTGAAGAGCACTTGAGATTTTGGGACTCCTTATGAAACCCAGGCTGCCTATCCATCCTCAATGCTTTTCACCTCACTCAATCTTACATGTTTGACTGTGTTGTTGTGTACCATAGAGTTGTTTCCCACTTACAGAGAACTTACAAGACAGAGTAGAGCTGACCTATAGTTTCCTAGGCTGGAATCTTTCTGGAAGGAACTCTGGTGGTGTAGTGATTGGTTGCTAACCAAAAGGTCAGTGGTTCAAACCCACCAGCTGCTCCATGGAAGAAACATGAGGCAGTCTGCTTCCATAAAGATTTATAGACTTGGAAACCCAGTGGGGGTTGCTATGAATTGGAATTGACTCGATGGCAGTGAGTTTGGTTTTTGGTTTAATCTTTCTGGGAGCAGACTGCCAGGTTTTTATTTCCCTCAGGATGGCTGGTAGTTTCCAACCACCAATTTGGTTTGCAGCTGAGTGCTTAACCATTGTGCAACCAGAGTTCTTTTGACCTCAAAAGGGCATTAATGTTGTTGTTAGGGCATCATAGTAATTTAAAAAGATGTTAAGTGCAGCCCTGGCTGTTAGCTTGACTGCAACCTTATCACAGAGTCCAAGGCAGAACCATCTAGCTCAGCCACTCTCAGATTTCTGACTTTCAGAAACTTGGTAACAAGTTTGTTGTCTTTAGCTGCTTTGTTTAAGATTACACAGCAATATATCACTAATATCAATTTTGGTAACTGTCAATGAAGTGCTGCCATAACAAATACTTAAACTATGATTGTGCCTTTAGATATAGTCAATGAGCCTAAATTGCTTTGAACAGACTTAGCAGAATTTGGATTTGAAGAGGCTGCTGGGGAGGGCTCAAAGGAAAGTAAGGAAAATCTTATTGGACATTTGAGTCAAGGGAGTCTTTGTTGTGTAGTGTCAGAAAGTTTAGTAACATTATTGCTTTCAGTAACACAGAAGTAAGGAAACATACTTAACAAACTGAGCATCTAGCTAAGGAAATTTTCAGATAGAGTGTTAAAGGTGCTGCTTTGTTTCTTGTTGCTACTTATAATAAAACAAGAGTTAAGAGAGATGAACTGAGGAAAGTATTAAACAAAAAAGTAGGACTTGCTATTTTTGAAGATTCTCAGCCTCTCCAGATGACAATTGATGCTAAGATTAAACTATGGTTTCTGAGCAAAGATCAAATGCGGAGCAAAAGCAGAGTGTAAAGATGAAGCCATATGTGTGATTACAAGATACTTTGTTAAGTTCTCAGAAAAATAGAAGACCATGCCTCAGAGCACCATTCAGTCTGACACAAGTTCCTTTAAAATGTAAGGCTATGCCTCACAGATCCACTCAATCATACAAGAGGGTATCTAAGAAACTTAAGAGTACAGTACTTCAATAGAAACCCAAGGTAGAGGAGGGTTTATCTGGAAAAGATTTAGGGCTATGGCTTTATTTAATGGAGTAAACCTCAGTGAGATTCACAGGAGACCAACACTGTTTTTATGAGAATGATATCACCAGAAACATAACCAGCTAAGACTAAAAGTGACAGAAGATAGTTTCAAATTAAAAGAAGCCTTTCAACCCCCTACTTTTTACAAGCAGAAAAAGCTGAGAAAACCACTTATATTATCTGTCATGTATTGACTTTCATAAAAAAGGAACGATGACTCAGAGCTATGAAGAGTTATTTCTGAGCAGATATAGGACTGAGTTCTAATCAAGGAACTACCAACATTTTCCCAGTGGGATTTCAAAATGTCTATGGACCGACCAGTGACTCTTTTGTGTTTCCCATTTTTTCTTTTTCTGAAACAGAAATGTCTATAATCCTCTGTAAATTCCCATCGACCTTGGGTGCATGAGGGACAGATATTTGTCTCTTTATTTCACAAGTCTTTTTATTGAGAACAACTGTGTTTGAGAAGCAGTACTTAAGGAACTACATCCATGGAGGTTCATCTGTACCTGGACATAATTCTGATGGTGTGATTTGAGGGGATGCTGTAATAGTATAAGTTTTGGGGGATCCTTGAGAAAGACATAAATCATTGGTAGGCAGAGAATGGACTGTGGTAACTAACTTCAAAGATGACCCAAAATGGTTTCTGCCTTCCTGTAGTCCCCTTTGACATTGTACAAAAGTTGGACTGTGTGAGCAGGAGAATACAATGAAAGTGATGAGATGTTGCTCCTAAGAACAGTTAAGACAGAACAGAAGTTGAAATGTATTTCATAAGATTGTTGTTGTTGTTATCAGCCATCAAGTCAGACCCAACTCATAGCGACCCCTGCTTTGATTTCTGAGGAGGTATCACTACAGAAGTAGATTGCCCAACTTTCCTTCTGAGGAGTGGCTGGTGGGTTTGAACCACCAGCCTTCTGGTTAGCAGTCAAATGCCTTAGGCACTATGCTACCAGAGCTCATTTCAGCTTCTGTTCTGTCTTAACTGTTCTCTATCCTCTCAATTTTTCACTCTCTCTTTCTGTCTGGGAGATTTTGGCTGCATGTTGTGAGGAGCCATATGGAGAGGCTCATGTGGTGTGGAACTGAGACCTTTTACTCAGTTAACTGAATTGGTTTGTGAGTGCATCCAGCCCCAGTCAAGCTCTTAGATGACCACAGCCCCAACAACACCATTACTGCCATTTCATCATGAAAGATTGTGAAACAGAGCCTTCCAGTTAAGACGCCCCTTAACTGTGCTTACGAACTGTGTGAGCTAACCAATGATCATTGTTTTCAGCTGATCAGTTCTGAGTTTACCTTATACACAGGCAGTCTCAGTGTTACAAACATCTGGCAACTCTTATATGCCCTTTAATGTTATGTAAATTTGCTCTCACTTTGAAACAATCAAACCAACTTCTACTCAAAAAAAATTTTTCATCCCAATCACCTTCACTTGCTGTAAATGCAGCTTTTAAATCATTGAAAAGACTTTGAGGCTTTTCATGCACTAAAGTAAGGCTAAATAAGAACCATACACACTTGTTCTGACTTACTTACAAATTCTTATTAACACAGTTAAGAATGGATCTCATGTGTACCCAGGGGGTATGTGTGTGTATCTGTATCTATATCTATATCTATATCTATATCTATCTATCTATATAATAATAGATGATTAATACTGTGAACTCTCTGTTAAAGCCCCTGGCTGAGGTAGCAGAGGAATGGAGAAAAGAAGCTTAGATCTTTATGTAGATTATGTCCATGCTCATTTCCTAACTCCATGAATGTAAGGAGCTTTAGTGGCACAGTGGTAAAGAGCTCAGCTGCTAACCAAAAGTTGGCAGTTCAAACCCACCAACCACTCTGCAGGAGAAAGATGTGGCAATCTGCTTCTATAGACATTTAAATCTTTGGAAACCCTGTGGGGCAGTTCTACTCTGTTCAAAAGTGTCACTATATGTCAGAATAGATTAATTGGCAATGTGTTTGCTTTTGGTTTTGGTCTGTGAATGTATCCTGTTTGGAAATAGCATTTTACTTTGGTTGTATTAATGAGTTCATACTGAAGTGGGGGTGGGGGTGTCCCTTCTACATACATAGAGAAACAGACACAGTTATGGGAAAGACAGGTGTGGTGTGATAATGGAGACAGATGTGTGTACAAGCCCAGGAATGTCCAGGATTATTGGCAGCTTCTAGTAGCTGAAAGAGATGATGAAAGACTTTCCCATAGATCCCATGTCCTGAATTCAGACTTCTAGCCTTCTGAACTGTGAAACAATAAACTGCTGTTCTTTAAATCCACTCACTTGTATTTTTTGTTATGGCAGCCTCAGGAAGTAAAACAAATCTTTTTCTTGAGTGGACAAAAAAGAGAGCAGGCAAAGAGAGACTCCAATTCTGACTGAGAAAGAACACAGTTATTAAGGGCATGTAGGTATCATTTTTCTTCTAAAATATGACCCAACTGCCTCCCAAGTTTCAAGAGAAATTCCTTACCTTAAAATGGTGGTGTCTTTTAAGTCCTTCAATTTTCTAAATTCAGACTTCTAGAAGGATGCCAGTATGAGGAAAAATGTTAAGTGATAGTGAACTTAGATATGATGTAGTGTAAGGAACGGTGGTAGGCTTGGGGTCAGAAAGCTCTGGATTCAATCCACCCCCTCACTCATTGGCTCTGTCACTTTGATGGCTATACTGGCAGATCACCCTCTTTGTTTGCCAAGACTGTCAAATGGAGACATTCATCCTGTAGGTTGATTGAGGATTAAAGGAATGACTTGAAGTAGACCCAAACTATGGTTATTATTTCGCTGGCTCAACCAGAGCCTGGCACTTAGTCACTCTTTGTGTATTTGCTAAATGAATAAAGGGATGAATGAATGAATGAATGAATTGTGTAAACAGGTGATTCATAATTTACTTTAGTTATTTTTGACTTGTTGTTTATGAACTCATCTACTTTAGAGCTAGGAGGAATCTTCCATCAAGTAAGTTTCAGCACTTATCCAGGTTTCACTACTGGTGAGTAGTGAAGTAGGGCCTATAAGTTGGGTCTTTCACCATCTGAGGTAAACTGAACTTCCAAACTTGGCCATCTCTGTCTTACTTCTCTTGTGGTGATGCATGTTTTAATGCAATATTTGGAAGAAAAAGATGCTAGCAACTAGTTTGTCAAATAAATCCAGTGTTTTCTAAGTGAAAGTCTATAGAAATCCTGCAGAGTAACGTTGTAGATAGAAATGTGGACAAACTGACATTAATAACACATGGTTATAAAATACACAGTGGGATATAGAAAATACCAGCTAAATTAGAGTTCTACTAAGCTGATTTGTGCTTAATTAAAAATTTACAGTATTTAAATCTCTAAAGCCAAAATCGTTTTTTTCCCCATCTTATTTTGGGAGCTCTGGTGGTGTAGTACCTAAGGCATTTGACTGCTAACCAGAAGGCTGGTTCAAACTCATCAGCCACTCCATGGAGGGAAGGTTGAGCAATCTACTTCCTTAGTGGTACCACCTCAGAAACCCAAGAAGGGGTCACTATGAGTCGAATCAACTCAATGGCATGAATTTGGTTTATGTTCTATTTTATTTGTGTTCATATTATTTCAATCCATTTAAATCCAAAATATTTAAAAGGTTATCAAAGTTAAATAAAATTTAAAAAATTCACACAAAAATATGAACTACAATCTCTGATAGGCTTTTTTCTTTAAAGATTTGGAAATCCTCACCCTCTACTATTAGTGCACTACACTGAGAGCTAGGTTTGATTTTCCCAGACTTGGCAAAGCCCCTACAGAAAAGACTGTGCAAGCAAAGTGGCAAGGGCTTCTTTTTAGGCAGAGGGGATCACAGGTGGCCTGGCCTTTTCAAGGGTCCACAGTTCTAACTTTGGTGCCCCCCATCCTTCTTCACAGGAAAGACACAGAGGAATTTTGCTTCACAGTCCTGAGTTCCTTGTGATTTATAGTGTTGTGAGATGAAATCCCTACCCCATAATTCATTCATACCCATTAGCCAAGAACAATGTCACATGGAACTGACCCAGATGACTGAATTAACAAACATTACCTGACCTGCATGGTACACTTGAGAGTTATTTTTGCAATTTGAGTTTGTTTTTGCTCTTCGGTCATGTGGTAAAGAACAAAAGGAGCCTCTTCAAAGGGCTAGCAAAAAGGCTTTTTAGCTTCGTAAATAATTTGTCAATGGAACTACAGGTGGGAAAGATATATTTTGCCTCACTTGAATGCCTTGGGGATTGAGAACTCTGTGTGTAAAGAAGCTTTGAACTCTCCAGGAGAGTGGGGAGGGAGGAGGAATGTCTCATTTCCAAGGCCCCTTAGAGCAGAAAATGCAAATGCTCCATGTGGTCCATCTGTCAGGTAGGTTTATTTCACCTCTTCCTACCCCCCACCTTACTCCTGCCCTCCTGCTGCACTTGGCTCAGAATTCTCAAGTCCTTGACCTTACCCTCAGTACCCCACCCTGCCATCTCCCCATCACCAAAGAGAGGATGACAATTAGAAATGAAAATGTAAGTTTCCCATTGATGGCTGAAGTCTTGACCAATATTCAGCAGGGCCTGCACATTCCTGCCTCAGTGCTGCCTTTCTTATTAAGATCTCCATTCCACTTACAGCAGGTCAATCATTATGGTGGGTTCACACATGTTGAACACATTTTGCCATCCTGTTTTCCCCAGTTGCTTCATATGTTCCCCAGATTTGGGCCAGAAACAAATTACCACAGACTGAAACACATTTCCAGTCCTCTTCTTGGCCCGATGAAGCATTGCTGGGGGTGAGATTTTTCCATCCAGGATGAAACACCCCAGTTCTTTGTAAGCAGCTCTCCCCTGACCAAAGGAGCCCTTTTGTGGCAAAGCCCTTGGAAAATATTTCTTTTTCCAAATACAGTGGTTTATTTACTCAGAGTAAGAAAGACTGATTCTCAACTGCACTTTTGTAAGTATATTGCTGTACAGTCTGCCACTGATTTGTTTATCACACTTGATTATTATTATTATGATTTGAGAGTCTCCTCTATGATCAGTGTTATGGATTGAATTACATCCCTCAGAAAGTTATGTGAGAATCCTAAGCCTTGTACCTGTGAATGTGACCCTGTTCGGAAATAGGGTTTTTTCTTAGTGAGGTCATATTACAGTAGGATAAGTCCTAAACCTAAACTTATAAAAGATACAGAATAGGGGGAAGACAGACACCATCTGATGATCACCTAAAGCAAAGAAATGCCGAGGACTGATGGCAGTTACAGAAAATAAGAAAGAGTACCACTAAAAGGATTCATGTGGCCAAGACCCTGATTTGGACTTTTAACACACAGAACTATGAGACAATATATTTCTGTTCTTCAAAGCCATCTGCTGTGCTATCTTTTGTTACAACAACACGAGGTAACTAAAACAATTGGCACAGATAGTATCAAGGTGAAGAACATAGCTCCAGGATCCAGGCCCTTGTAGTCTAATGCAGGAGGTTGGGACCAACCAGCTTCGATGGCCAAGGTTCTGAGAGCAAGGTAGGGTTTCGTGTAGGACACAAGGAGTGTCATACTTCACTGTTTGGTGGAGGAATTAGGAACTGATTTCTGAAACGGAAGCAGGCAGTAGTAGCTGGGATCAAGGGTTGGTTGGGAATACGGAGGAAATTTCAGGCAAAGTTCAATGACCCTCTAGTTGTTTTGAGAGGGGATTGTGGTGAGTGAGGCACTAGATTGCCCAGCAGTCATCTTGATTGCTATGCTGAAGAGTTTTTAAATAGAGCGTTGAGGTGGAGAATCACTCTTGCCGATTTCAGGAATTCAGTGGCTCTAGTGTCTCTGGGTCTGTTTTAGAGCAGGTGTGCGTCTCCTTTCCTTTCATCATGGTCTTCCACCCTTTTATCTCACTTTTGCCCTCTCTTTTTGTGTCCTCTGACTGCTTACCTACTCCTAGGTCCAACCCCTAGTACTGTGCAACCAACACCGTCGCTGTAATGGGTTCCACTCACTGGTCTCCTCACAATAAACTTCTAAGACCAGGCCTTTCTATCTCCTTTTGGAACAAGTTCTCACAAGCTGTCACATAAGAAAGCCAATAAATTGATTTATATGACAGTAGTAAACACCATTATACGTCTTGTGAGATTTTCACAGTGGAATAAGTGTTGAGCTAAAAAATGGATCTCCAAAGGGGAAATTTCAGAACATGGCAAGCCATCCTGCTCTTCTCCAAAGTAAACCACAAATATAATGATCACATAGTCCTGGACATATTCCTGAAGGCTTTCACAAAATCTTTAAAAAAAAAAAAAAAAAAAAACAGTTTCTGGCTCTTCCTACCGTCTTTTCATGCTGCCATAGTAGTGCACATGAACTCCCAGGACAATGTTCTTAAGAACATCAATAATGCCCAGAAGAGAGGCAAACACCAGGCTATTGTCAGGTCATGATTGAAAGTCATCATTGGATTTCTAGCTGTGATGATGAAGCACAGGCAAATTCAAAATCATTGATGGTCACAATGGGTATAGTGAACCTCACATGCAGGTTAAATAAGTGGGCAGTGACCAGCCCTAGATTTGATGTACAACTCAGAGATTTAGAAAAGTAGCTGAAAATTTGTGTCTCATCAGTTTGGCTTCATTGTACTGATGATTTCAACTCACATCATGGACCACAAGGAAGCAAGATGAAAACATATCGGAGAAGAAATCTTGGGATTCTCTTCCTATGGATGTGATATCTACATATAAATAAAATGCCTTAATGGACAAATAAACCCACAAACACAAACAAACAAACAAACAAACAAACAAACAAAATAATTACTAGCACAATTATTTTGGTTACAGTCTATTTTCTTTTCTACCAGAAATAGATGACAGGAGATAACCTGTTTTGCTTTTAAGAGTTACAATTACTTAGGCTGTGGCTAAGGGAGTTTTGTTGTATGTACCAAAAGTTACACTGCCAGCACCTGTTTTGAAAAAAGCATTGTGTAAGTCTTATTGTGTGAACATGAAAGAAGGCTAAGGAGAGACACTCTTTACTTAACAGGCTTATAATTGAATGACAGAAAGGATATTATGTGTAACAGTTTTTGTTAAGATGAAATCTAGTTGAACCCCCTGGAGAGGACAAAAGAGGGGGTCGGCTAAGAAGGAATGGATCAGAGGGCATCTTCTTGTTAGTTATTACAGACTAACATGGAAACAGCAACTGAGGGAGACAAGACAAATGATTTGGGCCCAGCTGTGGCCTCCAGCCTGGCCAGGGCATTAGGTGCTATGCTGTGTTTGGGAGCAGCTGTGCTTCCTTCCGTGTGGCCTGGTGGGTTGAGGAGCAGGCTGGCACGTTTATGAGCTATGAGAAGGATGGTACCAGCGTTAGAAATATATCAGCAGCTTGCAGAGAAAAATGGGAACCCGCTACACATGGAGGGAAATTTATGCCCAATCCAATCTGGAAAATATTTAAAGCAAACCAGTATGATGAAGCCAAAATACTCCTTGGGGCTTTTAAATGAATTCTCCACACTGGGCGTAAAGGACTAGTTTATTACAGGTTACTCACATATGTGGCATTCTAGCATGTGAAAACCTGGCTTAACTAGTGGTTCATACAAATGACTTAGAGACCTGATTTCTGAAATATGTACCAAATCAATGGGCACAGAAAAGCAGAGTAGAGCCCAAGAAACACATTGGAATTTGTTCTGTTATTTTTTAAATTTTATAATTGTTGAACTAACATTTAAGTGCCTGAGATGTGCTGAGTGCTGTTCTGGGCTCTGGAAGGGATAAGCTTGTCTTTTCATCTCCGCTGCCAGGTGCAGTCTGTAGACATACCAGAGGCTTAATATTTTAGACCCTACATCACAAATTAGAGAATGAAATATGGCACATTTATACATTCACTTCCTTTTTTTTTTTTTTTTACGAAAACAATTAGATACTGAAAGCATTCACAGAGTTGAATCCCCAGAGTTGAACTATCATCACATTCAATTTTAGAATATTTTCATCACAAAAAGAAACCCCGTATCCATTAGACGTTACTTCCTATTTGCACCAACCCTTCCAGCCCTAGGAAACTACTAATCTACTCTCTGTCTCTACAGATTTGTCTATTCTGGATGTTTCATATAAATGCTATCCTGCAATATGGGGTCTTCTGTGCTGGCTTCTTTCACTTACCATAATGTTTTCAAGGTTTATCCATGTTGTAGCATGGATCAGTAATTCATTCCTTTTCGTCATCAATTAATATTTCATTGCACATCAAATTTGCCTTACCCATTCATTAGTTAATGGACATTTGGGTTGTTTCCACTTTTTGGCTATTATGAATACAGCTGCTATGAACATTTGTGTACAAATATTTGTGGGGAAATGTGTTTTCATTTCTTGTGGGTATATTTGGGAAGTAGAATTAGTCTGAGGAGTGGAATTTCTGGGTCGTGTGGTAACTCTATGTTTAACCTGAGGAACTGCCAGACTGTTTTTCAAAGTGACTGTGCCATTTCACATTCCCACCTGCAGTGTCTGAGGGTTCCATTTTCTCCACATCCTCACATTGCTAAGACCTCTCTTTTTGATTATAGCCACTTTAGTAAGTGTGAAGTAGTATCTCATTGTGAATTGTGTTTCTCTGATAGTGAATGATATTGAGCATCTTTTCATATGTTAATTGGCCATTTGCCTATCTTCTTTGGAAAAATAATTATTCGCACCTTTGCCCACTTTTAATTAGGTTATTTTTCTTTTTGTTATTGAATTGTAAGTATTTATATATGCTAGGTGCAAGTCCTTTATCAGATAAATGATTTTCAAATATTTTCTTCTGCAAGTTGTCTTTTCAACTTTCTTATTTACTTTAAAAAATTTTAATTGTGATATGGGTGAAAACTTACAAAGCAGATTAGTTTTGCTCTCAAACAGTTCATGCACACTTCACTTTCTTGAAGGTGTCCATGCAAGAACAGAAGTTTTAAATTTTGATAAAGACCAATTTATCTATATTTTTTCTTTATTGTGTGTGCTTATGGTGTTGTATTTAAGAAGACTGCCTAGAACCAAGTCATATATTTTCTTTTAACAGTTTTATCCTTTACAGTTAGGTCTATGATCCATTTTCAATCAATTTTTGTGTATGGAGCAGGGAAGAACACATAACAGGACTAGGATAAGCCCTTCACATATCCCTGAGTGATTCATAAACTATTCAGTGTGCGGAAGATTCAAGAGTGCCTGACAAAAATGAAAGCCAAGGGAGACTTGAGATATGGCTACAATTTATAATACATTCACACAGATTCATAAGCAGAGAGTGTAAGCCTTATAGGCCTGAGGTGTTTGAGCACTGCCTAAAGCTTTGGCTGATCATAAAGCTATGCAGACACAGGGGTGGCTCCTAGGAAAGGTGGGCAAAAAATTATACATAAGGATAAAAAACTAAGGAGACACATTGGTGGCTACACACCTTGGGGGAGATAGATTCCATGGGTTAAGTTCAAGTAATAATAATAAACAATACTTCTACTAAAACAGAATCTAGAGTTTTGCAATGTATTATCTAAAGTGTTCTTTTTATTAAAAATTACTAGACTGGAAAGCATGATTCGTAATCAATGGGAAAAAAATAGCAGTCAATATAAACTGACTCTAAATGGGCATAGAGTTTGGATTTAGGAAACAAAGATTTTAAAGTCCCTATTATAACTATTGGGAGCTCTGGTAGCATAGTGCCTAAGGCACTTGACTGCTAACAAGAAGGCTGGAGGTTCAAACCCAGCCACTCCTGGGAAGGAAGATGGGGCAATCTACTTCTGTAGTGATACTGCCTCAGAAACCCAAGGAAGGGTCACTATGAGTTGGATCTGACTTGATGGCATAACAACAACAACAACAACAACAATTATAACTATTCACCACTTGTCTGTGAGTTTGTCATACTGTGATGGCTTGCATGTTGCTGTGATTCTAGAAGCTATATCACTAGTATTTCAAATGCCGGCAAGGCCGACCAGTTAATACAGCTATTATTCAAATTTATGCATCAACCACTAATGCCAAAGGTGAACACACTGAAGATTTTTACTAACTTCTGCAGTCTGAAATTGCCCAAATATGCAATCAAGATATATTGATAATTACTGATGACTGGAATGTGAAAGTTGGAAAGAAAGAAGCATCAGTAGTTGGAAAATATGGTATTAGTGATAGAAATGATGCCAGAGATTGCATGGTAGAATTTTGTAAGACCAATGACATATTCATTGAAAATACCATTTTTCAACAACATAAACAGTGACTATACATCTGACATGAACAGTGAGTATACATGTGAATTATACATTTGATTATACACATGACAGAGTGGAAGGATCCAGGTAAGAGGAAGGACACAGGCCCCATCCCAAGAGGCAAGAAACGGGGAAAAGCTAGGGATGACAGATAGAGCAGCAGGACCCAGGTAAGGGAGGGACACGGGCTCCACCCCAAGAGGCAGGAAGCAGATCCAGGTAAGGGGAGGACAGAGAGGTTTTGAACAGCTAAGGGAGACAAACTTGCTGTCGGTTTGTTGTACTGTGGTGGCTTGTATGTTGGTGTGAAGCTTGAGGCTGTGCCACTGGTGTTTCAAACACCAGCAAGGTTGCACACGGTGCACAGGTTCCAACGCAGCTTACAGACTGAGACAGACTAGAAAGAAGGAAGAGGCCATCAACTTCTCAAATAATTGGACAGGGAAAACCTTACGAACAGCAGAGAAACACTGTCTGATACATTACTGGGCAACATTATAAATAGCCTGGAAACATTGTCCAGTACAGTGCAGGAAGATGAGCCCCTTAGGTCAGAAGGCTCTCAAAATATGACTGGGAAAGGGCTGCCTCATCAGAGTAGAACCAACCTTACTGATATGGATAAAGGAAAGCTTACGGGACCTCTGTTTGCTGAGGTGGCATGACTCAAATTGAGGAGAAACAGCTGCAAACATCCATTAATAATCAGAACAGGGAATGTAGAAAGTATGAATCTAGGAAAATTGGAAGTTGCCAAAATGAAATTGAATGCATAAAGGTTGACATCCTAGGTATTAGTGAGCTGAACTGAACCGTTTTTGGTCACTTTCAATCACACAACCATATGATCTACTATGCTGGAAATGAAAATTTGAAGAGGAATGGCATGGCATTCATCATCACAAAGGATGTTTCAAGATCTTTCCTGAAGTACAATGCTGTCAGTAATAGGAAAATATCCATACGCCTACAAGGAAGACCAGTTAATACTACTATTATTCAAATTTACGCACCAACCCCCAAAGCCAGAGATGAGGAAATTGAAGATTTTTATCAACTTCTACAGTCTGAAATTCACTGAACATGAAATCAAGATGTGTTATTTATCACTGGTGACTGGAATGCAAAAGTTGGAAGCAAAGAAGAATCACTGGTAGTTGGAAAATTTGGCCTTCGTAATAGAAATAATGCTGGAGATCACATGATAGAATTTTGCAAGACCAATGACTTATTCATTGCAAATACTTTTTTTCAACAACACAAATGGCAGCTATACACATGGACTTCGCTAGGTGGAGTACACAGGAATCAAACTGACTACATCTGTGTCAAGAAACTATGGAAAAGCTAAATATCTTTAGCCAAAACAAGGCCAGGGGCTGATTGTGGAACAGATCATCAACTACTCATATGCAAGATCAACTTGAAGTTCAAGACAATTAAAACAAGTCCACAAGAGTCAAAATATGACCTTGAATATATCCCTCCTGAATTTAGAGACCATATAAAGAATAGATTTGATGGCTTGAACACCAATGACTGAAAACCAGAAGAATTTGGGATAACATCAAGAACATTATCCATGAAGAAAGCAAGATGTCATTAAAAAGATAGGAAAGGATGAAAAGACCAAAATAGTTGTCAGAAGAGACTCTGAAACATGCCCTTGAGTGAAGAGTAGCTAAAGCAAGTAGAAAAAATGACAAAAGAGCTGAACAGAAGATTTCAAAGAGCAGCTCGAGCAAACAAAGCCAATCACTATAATGAAATATGCAAAGACCTGGAGTTAGAAAACGAAAAGGGAAGAATACACTGGGCATTTCTCAAGCTGAAAGAACTGAAGAAAAAATTTAAGCCTTGAGTTACAATATTGAAAGATTCTATGGGTAAAATATTGAATTATACAGGAAGCATCAAAAGAAGATGAAAGAAATACACAGAGTCACTGTACCAAAAAGAACTGGTTGATCTTCATCCATTTTAGGAGGTGGCATATGATCAAGAGCCAATGGTATTGAAGGAAGAAGCTGAAGCTGCACTGAAAGAACTGACAAAGAACAAGGCTCCAGGAATTGTTGGAATACCCATTGTTCTGGTTACCCAGTGCTGCTCTGACAAGAATATACTGCAAATGGGATGGTCTTAACAAATAGGAATTTATTCTTACAATTTGGAGGCTTCAAGTCTGAGTTCAAAGTGTCAGGCACTAGGGGCTGGGTAAAAGCCCTTCAACCTTGGGGTCCAGCTCTGCCTCCTACTCCTAGCCCACTGGAGCTAGAGGCATTTCTTCACTCAGACAGCTCCTGGCTGCTGAGGCTGAGAAGCCCCAAGGTTGACAAGTAAAAAGGCACAGTCCTGATGTTACCAAACCATTCAGCAGGCCATTAACTTAAGTCCATTGTAAGTCCCAAGATCAGCAGAGCATAGCAGGCTGCTGAGCAATAACACAGCTACATGTAGGGTCCAAGCATGCCATATGCTGGAGACCATTCCCAAAGCTTCTCCTTATATATGAGAAGCAGACCACATCCCAAAGGCAGCTACTCAGCTGCTTGTGGTAGATCCCACCATGGAGTTGATTGCCAGTCTCATCATGGGGAATAACTACCACCAGCTGCCCAGCCACTCAACCAGGTCAGGCCAAGTTGACACACAAACATAACTACCACACCCACTGAGATGTTTCAATATACAGATGCCCCGTTGGAGGCACTCACTCAGTTATGCCAAGAGATTTGGAAGACAGCTACATGGCCAACAGACTGGAAGAGATCCATATTTGTACCCATTCCAAAGAAAGGTGATCCCGCAATTTGTGGAAATTATCAGACAATATCATTAATTTCACATGCAAGTAAAATCTTACCGAAGATAATTCAAAAACAATTGCAGCATTATATGGTCAGAGTACTTCCAGAAATGCAAGCTGGATTCAGAAGAGGATGTGGAACAATGCATATCATTGCTGATGTCAGATGGATCTTGGCTCAAAGCAAAGAATACCGGAAAGAGGTTTACTTGTGTTTTATTGACTATACAAAAGCATTCTATTGTGTGGATCATAACAAATTATGGATAACATTGAGAAAAATGGAAATTCTAGAACACTTAATTGTACTCATGAGGAGCCTGTTCATAGACCAGGAGGCTGTCAAGGTAAACAGTGCATGGTTTAATATCAAGAAGGGAGTGCAGGGTTGTATCCCTTTCCCATACTTATTCAATCTGTATGCTGAGCAAATAATCTGAGAATCTGGATTATATGAAGAAGAATGTGGCATCAGGATTGGAGGAAGACTCATTAATAACCTGCAATACGCTGATGACACAACTTTGCTTGCTGAAAGTGAGGATGAGTTTAAGCACTTATTAATGAAGATTAAAGAAAACAGTCTGCAGTATGGATTACATCTTAATATAAAGAAAACAAAAATCCTCACAGCTGGATTTATAAGCAGCATCACAATAGATGGAGAAAAGATTGAACTTGTCAAAGATTTCACATTGCTTAGTTCTGCAATTGATGCCAATGGAAGCAGCAGTCAGGACATCAGATGTACAGCACTGGGCAAGTCAGCTGAAAAGGACCTCTTTCACGTCCTTTTCATATTCGCTCAAGAAGAGCAAATATGTCTTCTTGAGGACTAAGGTGTGCCTGACACAGCCATGGTATTTTTCAATCACCTCATATTCGTGTGAGAGCTAGACAATGAATAAGGAAGACCAAAGAAGAGTTGATGCTTTTGAGTTGTAGTGCTGGTGAAGAATGCTGAAAGTACCATGGACTGCTAAAAGATCTAACAAATCTGTCCTGGAGGAAGTGCAGCTGGAATCCTCTTTGGAAGCGAGAATGGCCAGACTTTGTCTCACCTACTTTGGTCATGTTGTCAAAGGGACCATTCCCTGGAGAAGGATCATGCTTGGTAATGTGGAGGGTCGATGAAAGAGTGAAAGGCCCTCAACGAGATGGATTGACACAGTGGCTTCAGTGATAGGCTCAAGTATAGCAAGGATCATGGAGCTAGCACGGGACTGGGTAATGTTTCATTCTGTGCATAGGGTCACTATGAGTTGGAGATGACTCGACAACACATAACAACACAACATACATGTGAACCTCACTGAATGGAATACACAGAATCAAAATAACTACATCTGTGGAAAGAGATGATGGAGAAGCTCATTAGTCCAATAAGGTAGAAAAGACCATCAGTTGCTCATAGGCAAGTCTGCAAGAAGCTGAAGAAAATTAAAACAAGTCCATGACAGCCAAAGTATGACTTTCAGTATGTCACACTTGAATTTAGAGAACATCTCAAGAATAAATTTGATGTAATGAATGCTAATGACCAAAAGACCAGATGAGTTGTGGGATGACATCAAGAACATCATACACGAAGAAAGCAAAAGGTCATTTAAAAGACAAGAAGGAAAGATAAGACCAAAATGGATGTCAGAAGAGACTCTGAAATTTGCTCTTGATCAGAGAGTTGTTGTTGTTGTTGTTATGTGCCGTCGAGTCAGCCCTGACTCATAGCGACCCCTCCTTGGGTTTCCGAGGCAGTATCACTACGGAAGTAGGATTGCCCAACCTTCCTTCCGAGGAGTGGCTGGTGGGATCAGAGAGTAGCTAAAGCAAATGTTTGAAATGGTGAAGGCAAAGAGCTGAACAACTTTCAAAGGGGAGCTGGAGAAGATAAAGTATTATAGTGAAATGTGCAAAGACCTAGAGTTAGAAAACAAAAGGGAAGAATACACTTGACATCTCTTAAGCTCAAAGACCTGAAGAACAAATTCTAGACTCAAATTGTGATACTGAAGGATTCTATAGCAAAGTACTGAATGATACAGGAAGCATAAAAAAAGAAAAAAAAAAAAAAACCTAGGTGGAAGGAATACACAGAGTCATTGCACTAGAAAGAATTGGTCGACGTTCAACTATTTCAGGAGGTAGCATCTGATCAAGAACCGATGGTGTTGAGGTAAGAAGTCCAAGCTTTACTGAAGACAATGGTGAAAAACAAAGCTCCAGGAATTGACAGAATATTGAGACATTTCAACAAATGGATGCAATGTTGGAATCATTCACTTATTCCTGCCAAGAAATTTGAAAGACAATTATCCAGCTAACCGACTGGAAGAGAGATATTCGTACCCATTCTAAAGAAAGGTGATCCAGCAAAATGCAGAATTTATCAAATAATAACACTAATACTACACACAAGTAAAATTTTGCTGAAGATAATTAAAAAATAGTTGCAGCAGTACATTTATAGGAAACTTCCAGGAATTCAAGCCAAATTCAGAAGAGTACATGGAATGAGGGATACCATTGCTGATGTCAGATAGATTTTGGCTGAAAGCTGAGAATGCCAGAAAGTTTATCTGTGTTTTACTGACTATACAAAGGCATTTGACTGTGTGCATCATAACAAATTATGGATAACATTGCAAAGAATGAAAATTTCAGAACACTTAATTGTGCTTATGTTGAACCTGTACATAGACCAAGAGGCCATCACATGAACAGAACAAGGGGATACTACATGGCATAAAATCAGGACAAGTGTGCATTAGGATTGCATCCTTTTAATCCATATGCTCAGTGAATAATCCAAGAAGCTGGACTATATGAAGAACACTGACTGTTTAAGGATTGGAGGAAAACTCATTAACAACTTGCAATATGCAAATGACACAACTTTGCTTACAAAAAGAGGACTTGAAGAATTTATGGATGAAGATCAAAGACTACAGTCTCCAGTATGGATTATACCTCAATGTAAAGAAAACAAAAATCCTTACAACTGGACTAATAAGCAACATTATGATAAATGAAGAAAGTCTGAAGCTGTCAAGAGATTTCATTTTACTGGGACCCACAATCAACACCCATGGAAGCATCAGTCAAGAAACCAAATGAAGACGTATTATATTGGGCAAGTCTGCTGCAAAAGACCCCTTTAAAGTGTTCAAAAGCAAAGATGTCACTTTGACACATATAGAGAACACATATAGATAACAGTTTATCCTGGAGGATAAAGGACGGTGAATGAATGAGAAATAAGCTTTTAAATGCTAAGCCATTGAGATTTGGGTTTGTTTGTTATCACATCATGAACCTAGCCTATTCTGATTTCAGGTTATAGAAAGGGCAACAATGAAATTGCTCTCTGTAATAGCTCTAAGGATTAAGGAAAGAAAATAGTATTAAAGGAAATCTGAACTCTCAAAAATGGATGGATGACTGGCATATACCAGTGATATTCAATCCTCCTCATTCCCTGCAAAGGTAATATTCACAATCTATATGCCTCCCCTGCAGTTGTTAAGGTTCAACTTTTTACATGGAAAACAATGTCTTAGACCTGACCTACTCCAAAGGACAGATAAAATAAAATATCAATTAGCTAGAGCTCATCTTTCCAGAATCATCATTTATAAAAATATTTTCAACTACCAGGATGAAAACAAGAGTCTTTCTATTTTAATCTTCAGTTAAGCAGCATATTTTGTAAATTACATTCTATAACTTACCTCCTGAGCATTCTCATTATTTGAAGTGCTACCTTATACACAATGATTTTAGCAATATTAAACATAAAGGAAGAAGAAAATAGATGGTACACTTCATAATAGAAAAAAGAATAAACAAAATTAGTCAAATTGCTTTCAGCAGAGAAATACTTAAAGCTCTAAGAAACATACCAGCTAAATTAAATATAGTTGGTTGTATTTTATGTTTAAACAGTGCTTATTAGTTTTAAAGATTTATGGCTTTCTCAAGGTTGCTTCCTACCATCTGCCCCCCTTTTCACACCAGTCTGTCTTTATCCCACATGATTCCTATTTCCAATCAGAAAGAAAAGTCTTGTGCACATGGATGATATATCAGTGAATTTATAATCAGAAAGCATGTTGGTTTTAGATAGAAGGAAATTAAAGGCTAGCTTGCAGCTCACAGAAAATATTATGAACCCATTTGGTGAAGTTAACAGAAACACTGTGAAAGTCAAATTGTCAACCTTTCCTCTTTTTGCCGTTATTAACTTTGACATTTGCATGAAAATTGAATCCTGGTTTTCTGGGAGCTCATTGACTCTGGCAGCTTCTTTCTTACCTGAAGGCTTAATCCTCTGTAGGTGACATGATAATCAGTTCTCCAGCAAGCAATTATAATGTCACAAAAAGGCAATTATCACTTCAGGTGAGAAAATAAACAGCCCACACTGATGATCACTTGAAATCTTTACAATTATCTTAATGTAATTTTAGTTTTAAAGATTTAACTTTATATGAGAAAATGACTATAAACTCAGAAAAAGAATCCATGGGCAATAGTAAACTTTTTTTGCCTGGGTCTGAACCAAATACTTGTTTAAAAAAGAAAAACAATCCGACTATCATCAAGTTGATTCTGACTGATAGCAACCCTACAGGACAGAGTAGAACTGCCCTATAGGGTTTCCTTCCCCAGACCGTAGTCTTTATGGAAGCAGATCACCAGGTCTTTTCTCCCATAGAGCTGCTGGGAGGTTCAAACTGTCAACTTTTTGGTTAGTAGCCAAGTACAGTTGTTGTTGTTGTTGTTTGCCGTCGAGTCGGCCCAGACTCCTAGCGACCCCTCCTTGGGTTTCCGAGGCAGTATCACTACGGAAGTAGGATTGCCCAACCTTCTTTCC
>NW_006921604.1:21183991-21190144 GCF_000298275.1 Orycteropus afer afer
GGGCGTCCCTGAGTTTCCCCTCCTCACCTAATCCCTTTGGCTGATTGCTCTTCTCTTTGGCTTCCTGGGTTTTACCCCTTTCTCCTGCTCTCCCGGCCTGCTACTCTGTGCTATGCCCAGAGTCCGGACCAAGTATAGTAGGTTCCCTAAATCCCTACTTAACAATTGTACTCCTCTGATGTACACTGCAAAGTATGGCATTCTGAATCTCCATGGAGATCCATCTGTTGGCCCTAAATCTTCTCCTTTCAAAGTAAAGTGAACAAAATTAGATCTAATTGGAATAATCAATATCATGGAATAACACCATCGATTAGGAGAAAACATATTTCATTGCACAAAAATTAGAGAATGTATATAAGCAAAAAGAAGGCAATAAAAAAAAAAAATCATCTCTAACCCTACCACCCAGAGAAAACCACATTTTTTTTTTCCTTTAGTGTGTTGGGGTATATGTATGTGTGATATGTTTTACACTAATTAATTCACAAAGTACACACAGTTTATTAAAACACCTTTCCATTGCACTATTATTACAGAAAAGGGCCAGAGGTTTCTGGCTGGACTCAAAAGGTCCTTGCCTATCTCTACTGAGAATGGCCAAAGTTTGCAAGAAGTTTCTCAAGCAGATTTCTGTATTTTTGTTGTTGTTAGGTGCCATCGAGTCATCTTCAACTCATAGCGACCCTATGTACAGCAGAATGAAATGCTGCTCAGTCCTGTGCCAGCTCCACGATCCCTGCTATACCTCAGCCCATCGTTGTAGCCACTGTGTCAATCCATCTTGTTGAGGGCCTTCCCCTCTTTCATTGACCTTCCACTATACCAAGCATGATATTTTTCTCCAGGGAGTGGTCTCTTCTTACAATATGACCAAAGTAGGTGAGACAATGTCTGGCCATTCTTGCTTCCAAGGAGCATTCCGGCTGCACTTCTTCCAGGATAGATTTGTTAGGTCTTTTAGCAGTCCAAGGTACTTTTCAGTATTAATCACCAACACCACAACTCAAAAGCATCGACCTCTCTTTCAGTCTTCCTTATTTATTGTTCAGCTCTCACATGCATGTGAGGTGATGGAAAACACCATGGGTTGTGTCAGGCGCACCTTAGTCTTCGAGGAGATATCTTTGTTCTTCAGCATTTGAAAGAGATCTTTTGCAGCAGATTTGCCCAATGCTGTATGTCATCTAATATCTTGACTGCTGCTTTCATGGTGTTGATTGTAGAACCAAGTAATATGAAGTCTTTGACAACTTCAATCTTTTATTGTGATGCTGCTTATTGGTCCAGTTGTGAGGATTTTTGTTTTCTTTATATTGAGATATAATCCAGATTGCAGACTGTATTCTTCAATCTTCATCAGTAAGTGCTTCAACTCATCCTCACTTTCAGCAACAAAATTGTCATCAGTATATCTCAGGTTGTTAATGAGTCTTCTTCCAATCTTGATGCTATGTTCTTTTTCATATAGTCTAGCTTCTTCGATTATTTGCTCAGCATACAGACTGAATAATTATGGTTAAAAGATACAACCCTTACATATTTCCTTCTTGATTTTAAACCATGTAGTGTCCCCTTGTTATGTTTGAACAATAGCCTCATGAGTACAGTTAAGTGGTCTGGAATTCCCATTTTTCTCAATGTTATCCATAATTTGTTATGATCCACACAAACAAATGTTTTGTCATAGTCAATAAAACACAAGTAAACATCTTTCTAGTATTCTTTGTTTTCAGTCAAGATCCATCTGACATCAGCAATGGTATTCCTCATTCCACATCCTCTTCTGAATCTAGCTTGAACCTCTGAAAGTTCTCTGTCAATATACTGCTGCGAACAGTTTTTTGAATTATCTTCACCAAGATTTTAATTGTGTGTGATATTAATGATATTGTTTGATAATTTCCACATTTTGTGGGATCATTTTTCTTTGCAATGGTATAATAGTTAAGTTTGTGTGTCGGCTTGGCTGGGCCTGTTTGAGTGGCAGGGCTGCTGGATGTATTATTCCCCATGATGAGACTGGTAATCAACTCCATGGTGGAACCTACTGTGAGCAGCTGAATAGCTGCCTTAGGGATGTGGTCTGCTTCCTGTATATAAGGAGCAGCCTTGAGGAACAGTCTCTAGCTTACGGCATGCTTGAACCCTGGGTGTATCCATGTCATTGTTCAGAAGCCTGCCATGCTCTGCCGACCTTGGGACTTTCAATGGACTTGAATTAATGGTCTGCCATGTGGGTTGGTAACATGGGGACCGTGCCATTTTATTTGTCGACCTTGGGCTTGTTAGCCTCAGCAGCCAGTAGCTGCCTGAGTGAAGAGATGCCTCTAGCTTCAGTGTGCTGGGTGCAAGACGCAGAGCTAAAGCCCAAGGTCAAGGAGCTTTCACACAGCCCCTAGAGCCTGGCACTTTGAACTCGGACTTAGAGCCTCCAAAATGTAAGAGAATAAACTCTTATTTGTTCAAGCTATCCCATTTGTGGTATATTCTTGTCAGAGGACACTAGGCAACAAGAACAAATGGGTAAAAATATGGATCTCTTCTAGTCAATAGGACACTTAGCTGTCTTTCAAATCTTTTAGCATAGCCAAGTGAGTTTCTCTAGTGGGGCATCCATTTGTTGAAACATCTCAACGGGTATTCCATCAATTCCTGGAGCCTTGTTCTTCACAAATTCCTTCAGTGCAGCTTCGACTTCTTCCTTCAACACCATTGGTCCTTGATCATATGCCACCTCCTGAAATAGGTGAACATTGACCAATTCTTTTTGGTACAGTGACTCTGTGTATTCCTTCCATCTTCTTTTGGTGTTTTCTGCATCATTCAGTATATTGCCCCTTGTTGTTGTTGTTGTTATGTGCCGTCAAGTCAAACCCGACTCATAGCGACCCCTCCTTGGGTTTCCGAGGCAGTATCACTACGGAAGTAAGATTGCCCAACCTTCCTTCTGAGGAGTGGCTGGTGGGTTTGAACCGCCAGCCGTCTGGTTAGCAGGCAAGTGTCTTAGCCACTATACTACCAGAGCTCTTAGAATCTTTTAATATTGCAGCTCGGGTCTTAAATTTTTTCTTCAGTTCTTTCAGCTTGAGAAATGCTGAGCGTGTTCTTCCCTTTTGGCTTTCCAACTCCAGGTCTTTGCACATTTCATTATAATAATGGACTTTGTCTTCTGGAGCTGCCCTTTGAAATCTTCTGTTCAGTTCTTTTATCTTGTCATTTCTTCCATTTGCTTTAGCCACTCTTCTTTCCACAGCAAATTTCAGAGTCTCCTCTGACATCCATTTTGGTCTTTTCTTTCTTTCCTGTCTTTTTAATGATCTTTTGCTTTCTTCATGGATTATGTTCTCGATGTCATCCCACAATTCCTCTGGTTTTCAGTCATTGGTGTTCAATGCATCAAATCTATTGTTTAGATGGTCTCTAAATTCAGGAGGGATAAATTCAAGGTTATATTTTGGCTTTCATGGACTTGTTTCAATTGTCTTAGACTTCAAGTTAAACTTGCATATGAGCAGTTGATGATCTGTTTCACAATCAGTTCCTGGCCTTGTTTTGGCTGAAGATATTGAGCTTTTCCATCACCTCTTGTCACAGATGTAGTCATACTGATACCTGTGTATTCTATCTGGCGATGTCCATCTGTGCAAAAGTTGATAAAAATCTTCAATTACCTCATCTTTGTCTTTGGTGGTTGGTGCATAAATTTGAGTAATAGTGGTATTTACTGGCTTTCCTTGTAGTCGTATGGATATTAACCTATCACTGACAGCATTGTACTTCAGCATAGATCTTAAAACATTCTTTGTGATGATGAATGTCATGCCATTCCTCTGTATTTTACTTGGCAAGTAAAAATGGAGATGGTGGGCTGAAGAGGCACTAAGCAACCTCCTCTCTGAAGGGGTGTGGCTTCAGAGTTTTACAGGTTTCATGGAAACAGGCAAGTTACATATGCACATCAGATTTCAGGGAATGGGCAGAGTTTTTCTAAAAAGGTGGTGGTATGTAAAAAAAGGGTGTGCACACATGTAGTTTCCAAGATGGGGTCCGAGTCCATTTTGTTTGGTCAAGGCAACGTTACCAGGATGCTTGCACAGTGTGAGGTTGATGTGACTTGTTCCTCAATGGCCGCTTTCAAATCCTATTAGGTGGCTTTGGCTCAAAACTTCTACCCCAGGAAGGTCATATAGTGGTTGTGTCTTTTGGTTCTGTGCCTGCGCAGCATCTGCTGGTTTCTGATAAGGGGAAGTTAGTTCAGATTATGATCAAGAATGTGGTTATTTATCAAAAAGATGACTATTTGTGTCAGAATTGGTTTTGTTAAGCCATCACAAGATGTCTGCTAAGGACTGAAGCAACCTACTAACCTATTTCCCAGAGACATGGAATTTTCTAATACATTATTTTCCAATATGGCCTACCATAACTGTCTCAATATTACATTTTAAATAAAGGAAATGAGTAGCCTTAGTATAAAAAGAGCTCTTTGTTGTTAGGTGTCATCAAGTTAGTTCTAACTCCTAGCTACCCCATGTACAATAGAACAAAATACTGTCCAGTCCTGTGCCATCCTCCCAATAGTTGCCATGCTTGAGCCCATCTTTGCAGCCACTGTGTCAATCTATCTTGTTGAAGGTCTACCTCTTTTTTGCTGACCCTCTACTTTACCAAGCATAATATCTTTCTCCAGAGAATGGTCTCTTCTGACAACATGACCAAATTGGGTGAGACAATGTCTGCCCATTCTCATTTCCAAGGAAACTTCTGGCTTCATTTACTCTATGACAGATTTGTTTATCTTCTAGCAGTCCATGGTACATCAAATATTTGTAGCCAACACCACAATTTAGATGCATTATTTTTCCACAGTCTCCCTTATTCATTATCTAGCTTTAACATCATATAAGGCTGTTGAAAATACCATGGCTTGGGTCAGGTGTACCTTAGTGTTCGATGTGACATATTTGTTCTTAAACACTTTAAAGAAGACTTTTGCAACAGATTTGCTCCAAAAGAACTGTAGCCAAGCCATTTCTAATGTGGCTAAAGAGACAATGTTTGATTCTGACCAGAGTATTAAATGCACTTGGTGATCACTTTGTTGATGACAAGACACTGAGCACTCATCATGTGAGAGAGGTTGATTTAAAGAGAGCCACTCAGGCCAAGAGTGACCAGCAAAGTGCTTGTGGATTAGACCATTGCAATCCCAACATTGATGTTAGTTGCCAATGATTCGATTCCGACTCATGGCCCGTCTTTCAAGGCACCTTTGGGTTCAAACCACCAATGTTTTGATTTGTAAAGTGCTTACTCATTTGTGCCACCTAAAGCATCTAACTGCTAACCAGAAGGCTGTCAGTTCAAACCCACCAGCCACTCCTCAGAAGGAAGATTGGGCAATCTGTTTCCATAGTGATACCGCCTTGGAAACCCAAGGAGAAGTCACTATGAGTCAGATCCAACTTGATGGCAGTGAGTTTGCTTTTAATTTTTGAGGACTCCCCTGGTCACTGTCTTCCATTAAGTACTCTCTTTTCCAGTACTTGATCAAAGAATTTCAATGTCAGTCTTAAAAGGCTTATATCAATGTAGACTGCCCTTTAGAAAGGAGTTCTGGTGGCTCAGCATTTGGTTGTTAACTAGTAGGCTGACACTTGTACCCACCAGCTGCTCTATGGGAGAAAGATGAGGTAGTTTGCTTCCATGAAGATTGACAACCTTGGAAACCCTATAGGACAGTTCTACTCCGTCCTATAGGGTCTCTATGTGTCAGAATTGACTTGATGGCTGTGGGTTTGGTTTTGTTTTTTCCCCTTCAGAATGTGAATACCTTAAAGAAGAGTCTCCTCTGCAAATCTATCTATCTATTCTCAAGAGCTAGTATAATAAGGTGGAAAATTTTGTCTATAAGCAATTGTCCTCTAGTTGTTCTGGATCATCTTACCATCCTGGAGCTACTTGACAAAACTGGATTCTGGGAGAGGAAGTTCCAGTACCTACCACAAGACAGGTATAGAAGGAGGAAAGAGAAGATCCCACTTAGGTAACATTTTTTTTTTTTTTTTAATTTTATTTTGATTTGGGTGAAGATTTACAGAGTAAATTCACTTTTCATACAGCAGTTCACATATACTTTGTCTCATGTCA
>NW_006921604.1:21190954-21216635 GCF_000298275.1 Orycteropus afer afer
ACATAAACTTATAGGCTCATTGTCTGCCAACCCTATATATGATCTTGGATACACTCCCCATTTAGACATACCTAATTGTTTAGTCTGTCCCCCTATCTATCCGTCCATATACCCCTGTTTGCCTTCGCTGACAACTCAGTACTGTATATGCAAAAGGGTTCATATTTGTTGTCTGTACTTCCCATGTACCTCCCACTTAGGTAACATTTTTGAGAGAGCTATTTTTATTGTTGCATGTCAGCCTGTCAATTCTAATGGTGACCCTATAGAACTGAATGCAGCTGCCCTATAGTGTTTCCTAGGTTGTAATCTTTATGGGAGCAAATTGCCAGGTCTTTTCTTGTGTGGAACTTCTGGTGGGTTTGAAACACTGGCACATAAGCATTATAACACCAGGACTCCTTCTGAGAGAGCTAGGGGCAGGAGAATTAGGATTGAAAGTCTTAATGAGTTAGTAGTAATGAAGTAGCTGCAGGAGTAAGAGAACTGTAGAAGAAAGGCAAGCTCCAATACTATTGTGGAGAATAAGTTGGATCTCTTTTAATTTTTTTTTAATAGAAAAGGAGAATTTATTTAAGACATGCAAGCATCAAAGCAAATGGGCTGACTCTCTGTGCTAGAGAGACACCAACCAGTGATTGGCTCAGTTAGGGTCTTTTTAATCTTTTAATATTTTTTTTTGAAGGAAGCAAGTAATGACTGGAATTAGTTTTAATATAATTTTGATTACTGGTCTCAAAGCACTTCTTTTCATATAAGGCTGAGATGAGACTGCCCATTTGAAGTCTTGATTTATATCTAATTTCTCTAATAGAGGATATAACAAATGTCCACAATGGATCAGTGTAGACACATCATTGTTCTTTTATGGTATATTTCACATTTTATTGTAATTGTAATTATTTGCTCACAATTCTATTATTGCCACTGGATTCTAACTTCTTCCAGATCAGGACCCTTTTGTTATCAATGAGTTCTTCTTTCTCTCCTCCATAAGCACATGTATTAATTAGGATAAGTGGCTATAACAAAGATTCCTCAAAATAAGTGTTTTAAATGAGTTAGAAGTTTATTTCTCGTTCACAGATTTGTGACAAGGTATGTGTCTCAGGGCTGGTTGGTGGCTCTGCCATCTTTAAAATCTAGCTGTTATTTCTGACTTCAATGTGGTTGCTCTAGCTCTTGCCATCACATATAGATCTAAGTCAACAGGAAGGAAGAAAGAAAGAAAAAAGGAAGGGAACATCCTCTTTAATTTTAAAGGCTTAACTTTAATTTGTACACATTGCTTCTGTTCACATCCCATTTACCAGAACTTAGTCATATAACCATACCCAGCTGCAAAGGCCAACTGGGAAATGTAGCCTTTAGCTGTGTGACCAGGTGCAAAAAGGACAAGGAGGCCACATGTTCCAACCTCCTCTAACCCCACAAAAGGAAGAGCCACCATCAATAATCCAAGGGCTATTCCTACAAGGCCAGACATGCTGCCTCCCTCCAGCTCTTTCACCAACTGTTCCTCCCAAAGCACCACAACCTCTCAACTGGGTTTGATAATTCGCTGCAGTGGCCACACAGAACTCACAGATTATGCGGTTTATTAGGGAAGTACCAGGCTACAATTTGAGTTCAGGAAAAAATGCTCAGTCTCTCTCCCAGCCCACCGTCTCTCAGCCAAGTCTCTCCCCCAGCAGTGCATGTCCCTCGGTGTCTTATTCAGCAACGATGTCTCTTGTGTCTCTTTCCCAGAGCACGTGTCTCTTTCAGGAGCACATGTCTCTTTCAACAGCACGTCTTCCTCTACCAGCAGTCAGAGAGAGTTCTGCCTCTAGGAGGCCTCCTTTTGAGCCTGGCAGAGTGGCCAAACTAGCCAATCATAGCATCAGAACTCTAAGCACTTGAGAGAGAGTGGGAACCTCCCAGAACATTGTTTTGTGCCACTCCCAATAGAAAAACTCCAGGTGGACGACTTTAGCAATCAGGAGCTCCTCAGTTGCTAATAGCAATTCCCACCTTGGAGTTTACAAGACTTATGGGTAGAAAAGCCACACTAAGTAATTTACTACGCTGCACCAGGTGTCCAGCTAAGAATTGACTTCTGTAGAAGAGAGAGGAAATATGCATTTTCTAGAGTCCATTTCACATTCAGCTTTACAATGCTCACCCGAACTATTCACTCACTCATTAACCTATCTCTGCTCTGAGTACCTATGTACTCCTTCTTCCTGTCCTAACACTTCTGTATTTCCCAGTAATGGTTTCATACTTAACTTTTACCTTGTCAATTATTTCGTCAATCACTTTAAAGGTTCTTAAGGAAATTTATTATAAAATTTTCTCTTTTGCTTTATCCCCTAATATTTACCACAATGTTCAGTATGAGAAAATATTCCAAAGATACTTATTGACTGGGCTATTAGGAATTTTTCAGAAAGTGGATTGAATTACATACATACATTTATATATTGTGTGTTTTCCTTCTTCTTTGAAGTGGGGACTTTTCGGCTCTGTGAGGAAGCAGATGTTCAGTTTTAGGGCATTAGTTCTACAGCTATGACTGTAATCTTTTTAGCCCTGGGAATTATTTGTGGTAGTCAGACATTAAGAGACTAATCCAATTATGTTTCCAGATGTGAAGATATGTACCTGCCCATGAGACTGTTGCCTCAGGTATTAGCAACAGATTTTTCCAAATGAATTACTTCTAGGGAAGACCTTGCTAATGTCAGATTTTGTATTGTAGAGCCAAAAGGAAATGAGTTTTACATCCTTTTTTATTCTTTTAAGGAAGAAGAAACATTCCACCTGATTTTTCAAATCTTTGGTGAAAGTCTGTTCTATATTTTAGGGGAGTCTCCATGAGTATATAGTACCTCTTTCTCTAATCCATTCAGGATTGTAATGTTTCCAAATTTAAATAATAATTATCCAAGACAGGATCATAGGAAGTGAAATTTATCCTTGCACATCAGGTGCAGTGTGCCACCTAAGGCTGTACCTTGGACCGACATAGTGTAGTGAAAACATCATGGGCTTTGGAACCAAAGGCAAATGGTTAATAATTAATTTAGCCTTTTTGAGCCTGTTTTTTCACCTATAAAATTTTGACACTAGTACCTACTTTATTTTGTGGGCCAAATACGATGATGTATGTGTAACCTTGTTGTTTGGTGCCATCCAGTTGGCTCCAACTCATTGTGACCCCATGTGCAACAGAACAAAATGCTGCCCAGTCCTGCACCATCCTCACAATCTTTATTATGCTTGAGCACATTGTTACAGTCACTGTCAATCCATCATGCTGAGGATCTTCCCCTTTTTCACTGACCTCTGCTTTACCAAGGAGCTCTGGTGGCCTAAGCCATTTGACTGCTAACCAGAAGGCTGGCAGCCACTCCTCAGAAGGAAGATTGGGCAATCTACTTCCATAGTGATACTGCCTTGGAAACCCAAGGAGGGGTTGCTATGAGTCAGACCCGACTCAACAGCAGTGAGTGTTTTTAGTTTTTCTACTTTACCAAGTATGATATCTTTCTCCAGGGACTGGTCCCCTTCTGATAACATAACCAAAGTAGGTGAGATGAAGTCTGGCCATTCTCACTTCATAGGAGCATTCCAGCTGCACTTCGTCTAGGATAGATTTGTTCATTCTTCTGGCAGTCCATTTTATTTTCAGTATTCTTCACCAACACCACAATTCAAGGACACATACCCCTAGTTATGTGATAATGAATCTTCTCCAGCTGAATCATGGCTCCATTAATAATATCTTGGGAAGATTATGTAATTTAGGGATCACTTTCTATTATAAACATTTGATTTAGTTCAATGTAACATTTCAGTAGCATATCTAATTGGAAATTCTCCTCTTCCCCCATCACGGGCCTGACTTTTGTCTCCAAGATTCAGAGAAAGGAGAGGTTGCACTTTCTTATTTCACTTACTGGCCCGTCACTCAGTGAGGATGGGGTTGGGGGTATGGGGACACCCTGACATTCACTCTGACATGGTCTGGTGCTGTCTGCAGCTCCGTAGAGATAATATGCATGGTTTCTTTGGACATGGTCTTCAGCTATACTCCAGCCCACTCAAGATCCCTATAGGACTCCCTCTGACACCTGCCCATGGCTTACCCTCTAATCTCTTTACAGGTAGGGTGTCCTATTATTTGTCTACTACTTGTGAAGCCCACTTCAATCACTTTATAATCAGTACTTACTTCTAACCCTTTGACTCAGGTGCTTGTTTAAGTTCCTCTTCCTTGAAGTTATTTATCTTCTATATAATGAATTGGCTAAGTGCCCCCACCCAAATTCACATCTACTATTTGTCTACTACTTGTGAAGCCCACTTCAATCACTTTATAATCAGTACTTACTTCTAACCCTTTGACTCAGGTGCTTGTTTAAGTTCCTCTTCCTTGAAGTTATTTATCTTCTATATAATGAATTGGCTAAGTGCCCCACCCAAATTCACATCTACTGAAAACCTCAGAATGTGACTTATTTGGAAATAGGGTCTTTGCAGATGTTAAGGTGAGGTCATACTGGCTTAAGGTGCATCCTAATTCCAGTGACTGGGATCCTTATAAAAAGAAGAGAAGACACAGAGAGAAGAAGCCATGGGAACATGGAGGCAGAGAGTGGAATGATGCCACTACAAGACAAGGAACACCAACTATTGCCAGCAACTATCACAGACTAGAATGAGGAGGAAGAATTCCTTCCTAGAGTCTTTGGAGAGAGCATGGTCATGCTGACACCTTAATTTCAGACTTCTAGCCTCCAGAATTATGAGAGAATAAATGTCTGTTGTTTTAAGCCATAATAAAATATTATGAAAAAGAAACAAATGGGGGGGGGCTCTATCTACTATGCCGTGATCTCCAGGATAAATGGATAAATGAAGAAAAGAAAAAAAAAGTAGAGAAAGTAAATATATGCTGCTACTTATCTAAGAAAGGAGGATATAAGTATATTTTTAAAAACATGGGAAGATAAACCATATGATAAATAATAGTTTACCTTTAAGGGGAGGAAAAGAACAGTGTAGAGATAACAGTTTGTGGTATTTTCTTATGGCAGCCCTAGAAAGCTGATGCACTCTAATCTTGGAGTGCATACGTATGACTCAAAGTACAGAAACAATATGGAGAAAGATAGATATATTTGAGTACAAAACATTTTTAGCAAAAGAAAAAAAAATATGTGACAAGAAATACTACAGAGAAGAAGAAGACGAAGACAAATGACAAACTGGAACTAAATATCGGCAAGGGTTACGAGCTCTCATATAAAAAAATTTCTCAGAATAGAGATGAAAGACCAACAGTCTAATAGAAAAGCAGGCCAGAGAAGAGAAATGGAAATAAAGATGGTACTGAGTTATCATGTCTCACATAACAGATTGTACAGATTCAAAAGTTGAATATTTTCCCTGAGGAAAAGGTGGTGGAGAAACAGATACATGCATGATTTATGAAAATAGAAAGTTACTTTGGCAATATCTAACAAAATTCCCTATGCATTTGCCTTTTGATCAAGCAATCCCACTTCCAGGAATCTATACCAAAAATACACTGGAAAAGGAAAAAAAGAAAAGAAGACTTTTGCACAAGGGTATTCCCATACTCTTTGTGATAACAGAAATGTAGAAACAACACAAGTGCCCAGTGTGTTGGAGTACTGTGCAACTTTAAAAAGGAAAGAGGACAGACAGAAGCATTCATTAGTGGTAGCCAGGGATGGAACGGGGATGGAGGTGGAACCATTCTCTAGAGAGTAGACACTTGTTACTTTTGGTGATGGGAAAACTAATACCAAATGCAGATGAAGTCTGTACAACTTGACCAAGGGAAATGATATCACTAAAAAGTCCATAAGCATAAGGGATATTTTTGGTAAATGCTACAACACATACAATTTTGCAGCAACAGCAACAACCACCAAAAAATATGTGTGTGGTTACATTTGTGGGTATGTATATAAGTAGGTACATATGTGCATATATGTGTGCATGTATAGTGTATCTATAAATATATATATATATATATATATACATGTATGTGTGTATTGCATACATATTCATATATATATATAAAAAAAGCATATAAGGGACACAGTTATGGATACTTTTTAGACATAACCAAACACTTCACAAGATTGATTTACTAGGTTTGAAGACTTAAGACTACAGGTTCATGGGACAAGCCAGTCAGTTGGCATAATATGGTCCATGAAGTTTATATTCTACATCCTAGTTTGGTGAATAGCATCTGGGGTCTTAAAAGCTTGCAAATGGTCATCTAAGATACAACTATTTGTCTCTATTCATTTGGTACAAAAGAGAAACAAGGAAACCAAAGACTCAAAGATGAAACTAACCTACAGGACTAAGAGCCTACACGAATCATGGCCTCATCTACCCTGAGAACTGAAGTAGATGGTGCCCAGCTACCAGTACTGATCATCTGATCAAGGACATAATAGATAGAACCTGATAGAATGGGAGAAAAATGTAGAACAGAACTCAAATCCTTAAAAAGTCCCAATTGACTGGACCAGCTGAGACTAAAGAAACTCCCTGAGACTGTCACTCTGAGATCCCCTTTAAGCTTTGAAATGAAACTACTCTCAGAGATGACTTTTCAGCTAAATAATAAATTTATAAAATAAACAATATCATCCATGAGTACTGTGCTCCTTTTTTTTTTTTTTTTTTAATTATCTATATGAGACCAGTCAACATTTACTTTAAAGCAAAAATAAGAAGGTAATGGGGGGAAATGGGTGAGCAAGAAAACACAATTAATGGAAACAAAACAACCAGCATGGAAATAATCAGAATGTTGACACATTCTGAACAGTGTAACCAACGCCACTAAATGAGCTGTATAGAAATTGTTAAACGGGAACTTAATTTACTGTTTAAACTTTCACCAAAAACACAATAAAATATTATTAAAAAAGAATAAAAGGGAGGAAAGGAAAAGCTTTCTATCTACTATGCCATCATCTCCAGGATATATGGATAAATGGGGGAAAAAGTAGAGAAAGTAAATATAATATGCTGCCATTTATCTAAGAAAGGGAGATATAATATATTTTTTAAAACATGGAAAGAGAAACCATATAGTAAATCATAGTTTACCTCTAAGAGGAGGAAAGGAACAGGGTAAAGATAACAGAGACAAAGTTAGTCTTCTCTCAATATACTTTTATTTTGGATTTGATAAAAGAGACAGAAATGCAAAATCAAAGAAATAAAAACCTCGCAATCCTAATTTAGTCTTTAAAAAGAAGAAATTTATTTCCCATAGCCTTCCCAAACCTGACTTTAAGGGATATAGAGTTAATTCATTAGATAGATACCACACTGTGAAACTGGTGGCTTATGGATGGTGTCTGCTCTCTAACTTCACAAGGAAGGAGAATCATCACCAAGGTTGATTCCTATGAAATGGAGGTCAGACACACCTCCTCTTTCCATTCTTTTTATCAATCCCTACATAAACTGTCACTCCCATGGCACTCTACTGCTCTACTGGGTTTAATAATTCATTGCAATGGCCACAGAGAACTCAAAACATTACTCACAATTATGGGGTTTATTAGGGAAATAACAAGGTACAACTCGGGATCAGGAATGACTCAAAATACATTTCCTCAGTCAAGACAATTTTTGGCTGTGCCTGCAGTTAGGCCTCTCCCAGGACCTTGGCCCCCTTGGGCCTTTTGGGCCAGCCCAAATGCTTCTACATGGGCAGATCTTATAAAATTCCACCAATATGCCTGTCTGTTGTTTGTCTGGAAGCCACAAGAGTGAGTTCAGTTCCAGACTTGCAGGGTAGTTAGGGGCCATAGTCTCAGTGATCAATCAAGGAAGAACAGAAGGGTAGTATTTGAACAGGGACATAGCTTAGGGGCAGGAATGTGTAGGAAAGATGGACACAGGGAAGAGGTAACAACAGGGAGGAAGTGGAAAGAGAGCTATTACATTGTGGGCAATTGCAGTCAATGTCATGAAACAAAATGTGTATGAACTGTTTTATGGAAAATGACTTTTCTCTGTATACTTTCACCCAAATCACAATAAAAATTAAAACAACAACAAAAAAAAACTCCACCAATAAGTGCCCAGAGGTATCTCACTCCACCAGCAAGTCTCCTGCCTGAAGGCACTCAGCTCTCTCACTTTGTGGTGCAATGAGCCTAGCTCTCTCAAGTGTCCCGTGGCAGCTCATTGTAACCATCTTGCTCTGTGGACTGGGAAGTTCACTGTGCCATCTCACACCTTTCCTCTGCTACTTCTTCTTGCCATCTAATATTGTTTCCAGTGTTACAACTATTTCTCTCTCTCCCTCTTCATTCTAGGAAGTTCTCAATACAGGATCCTGGACTCAAAGGACGTACTCCACTCCTCTCTCTTCTTTCTTGGTGGTACTGAGGTACCATTTCTTGCTCTGGGACTGGGTCTCTTTTAAGCCTAGCAGAATGGTTAAACTAAGCAATCCTCTCATTAGGGTTCCACACACCTTAATTTCACGTCCCCACTCCCACAAGAGGAGCTCTGGTAGCATAGTGCCAAAGGCATTTGACTACTAACCAGAAGGCTGGCAATTCAAAGCCGCCAGCCACTCCTCGGAAGGCAGGTTGGAGAATCTACTTCTGTAGTGATACTGCCTCAGAAACCAAAGGAGGGGTCACTATGAGTTGGATCCACTCAACAGTAATGAATGAGTGACTGACTCCCACAAGGGTGCCATGAACCTTATTTGCATTATTAGCAAGCTGTCCAATTCCCTCAGGAGGCCACAAGCACCTCATCTGCATAGTCCTAGGAGCTCTGGTGGCATAGTCCCTAAGGCACTTGACTGTTAACCAGAAAGTTGGCAGTTCAAACCCACCAGCCACTCCTCAGAAGGAAGATTGGGCAATCAACTTCAGTAAAGACACTGCCTCGGAAGCCCAAGGAAAGGTTGCTATGAGTCGGAGATGACTCAATGGCACATAAGAACAATAATAACAACCCAATCATTTGGTGGGAGTTACAAGACCATGGCAAGAAAAGCCATAAAAAGTGTACCCACAATTTATTTAATCAACCTAACTAGGTTCTAGAAGCATCTAAGCATATGGAAAAATTCAACATGGAGTAAGAAATCCTAGGTTCTGGGTAGGTCAGCATCCAGCTTCCATTAGATTGAGCCATTGATATTACTGATATTGGACTGTTTTTCACTTACAAAAAGAGCAACTTCAATGTTATTGCTCCTAGGCCAGCAGCATAACCTCTCTTATCTCTCTGGAAAAACCAGAGTGGGAGAAGGAGCCCTGCCAATCTTAGGGGACTGTCATGAGGAGCAAAAGAAATGCTGGGAACAGATTTTAGATGAGATGTTGCTGGAACTGAGAAGGAAATGAGTTTGTCAGGTGAGAGAAATCAAAAAACCAAACTCACTGCCATTGAGTTGGTTCTGTTTCATAGCAACCCTTCCTTGGGTGTCTGAGGCATTTTCTCTACAGAAGTAGATTGCCCAGTCTTCCTTCCAAGGAGTGGCTGGTGAGTTTGAACCACCAGCCTTTAGTCAGCAGTCAAATAATCCTTTCATAACTCCTTGCAGAACAGTTCTAAAAATAAGGTATAGATCTATTCCCAAATTGCTAGATCTGCAGGCTTGTTCTAAGTTATACCAGTTATAAAGACAGAACACATCTGCAGTGCTAATTTGCAATTAAAGGACATTTCATGAAAGGACATTTTAGTTTTTTTTTACCCATTGCTGTTCAAAGAGGATTCTTTGACCTGTCTTCTCAATTTTGTCCTCAATTTTGTTTCCCTTTAAAATGATCTGTAACCAACCAGTTGAATCAAGTTGATTCTCACTCATGGCAAGCCCATGTGTGACAGAGTAGAAATGCACTGCATAGTGTTTTCAAAGCTGTGACCATTCACAAGTAGATCACCAGGCCTTCTTCTGAAGTGTCTCTAGGTAAACTCAAACCACCAAACTTTCAGCACGTTAATCATTTCCACTTCATACACAACACAAATTTTAGAGGCCCTGAGCTAGAAGACTTAGAGCACCTGGGCGGGATGAGACTTTAGCAGACATTTCTCAGAACCTGCGTATGATGCATGGGTGGGAAATTGCCTTTTAGGAGTCTTGCTGGATCCTCTGTGAAAATGGGAACAGCCATCCTCAAATGTAGATGTGGTTACGCAAATGACCCAGGCTGTCAGACATAAGCAGAAACAGAGGTAGCAGCCTTACTTCCAGTGTCTTTTTCACTGGACTCAGTAAATGAGCTACCTGTGAGATGATTTTTAGAACAGACTGAGTCATTCCGTTGGCCATTTGTGGCCCTGAATTATAACCATCTGGAAATTAAAACTGCAAGGCGAGCTTCAAACCACAGGGAGTGGTGCCAGGGGGGTGGCGGGGGCTGTGGGATTTGCTGCTGGCGGCTTTACACAGTTCGCAAATGTTTACCGTACTTGATAATGCTTGCTAGCACTAAAACAAGGACAATAAAATGTGTATTAGGTGGAGATGAATGTGCCAGTGAGGCAGAAACAAATCCTCAAGCAGATGTGTGTGGAAATTAATGGTGTGGTGGTAACAAATTTTGATGCACCGTGCACCAAATGTGCCCCACTACAACAGTTTGTTTTATAGAGGGCGGAGCCTCCTACGAATGGAAGGAAAATCTGGGAGGTGAAAAAACGTTTGGATTTGGTGCACTTGAAACATGTTAGGGCTCTCCTCCAGTCTGTTTCAGGAATGCCGTTCAATTTGTGCTGCCAAAAGCTTTTGTAGCCAGGGTCAATATTCTTTGAAGAAAAGTCCGTGCATTTTTTTCCCCCATCTCCGTCTACTTTGCTCCTTAGCTTTCTCTTTCTTCATCTACCTCTTTCTCAGGAAAAGAATCAGGATAAGATAAGTGAAGCAAAAATAATCACTCAACCCAAAGAACACATTACAGAAGGATTCATTTCACTAAGTCATCTCCTGACCCTTATCTGGGTGTGAACAGTTACAGCAATGTTTTCACAGGGACTTTTTGGGGAGGCTCAATAACATTCTTAAAAGTTCTGATCCTAAGCCTGGATGCTCTAGTAGACTAATGATTGGCTTTTGAAAAGCCTTATTTAAATGAGAAGAAAATAAAATGGAAAAATACACCACTTTGATGACTGTGGCAAAATTCTAATATTTGAGTGACCTAAATATAGATTCTATACAATGCAGATTTCATGGGGGGCAGCAGTGACACTGCCTTGGAAACCCAAGGAGGGGTTGCTATGAGTCGGTCTGACTTGACAGCATATAACAACAACAACAGCAGCACAGTGCAGTGAAGTAGAAAGAATGGCTGTAGTTAGCATTAGAAAAACCTCAGTTCAGCTCTTGGCTAAAGCGATTTTATAAGTCATCATTGGTCTTTCAGAACTTCCAGGCTTATCCCTTACTTTTCCTAATCCAGACCCAAAATAGTCATTTTACCAGTGGATCCTTGTTCCTTTTAATGGAGAACAATACTTAGAAACCAAGATCCGGCAACAAGATGTGTGTCATTGCTTCTAGACTCTTTCCATCAAGATAGCTAAGAAATATTTGTAAAAAATCATGAGTTCATACAAATATTTTCAATTCTGATTCAATGTCATAGAGTTCTTCCTTGATATTCCTTATCCTATCATAGTATCTCCCTTCTCCCACATGAGAATCTTGGGACATCACTGTAGTTACTCTGTTCTATAAGATACTCAAAATATTCCAGAATCGTGACATCAGTATCACTACCAACAACAAAACTATGAAGCAGAGATCAAGATTTCTCTGCAGATCTTTTTGACCTTAGAATAAACCTAAGTACTGTGCTCATTAATTCTTTTTTCTCTGTATTTATATATTACCAATATCATCATTTATTTGTGTTCACTCAATTTTATAGATTTTTAAAAAAATACTTTTGAACTTAATTTTATTTTCTTGAATATATAAACAGTTAACTAATTCAAAAGTCAAAACTATATAAAAATTAATACTTAATTCTCACCTTGATCCTCTCCAACTCCAATTTTCATTAGTTTCTGGCTTAATCTTCCTGTGATTCTTTTTGAAAAAATAAGGAAATACATAAATATTTGCTTATTTCCCTTATTTTATACCCAAATATAGTATTCTATACTGCTAACCAGAAGGTTGGTGGTTCCAACTCACCAGCCACTCCGCAGAAGCAAGACTGGGCAATCTACTTCCATAAAGATTTACCACCTCAGAAACCCAATGGAGGTCACTATGAGTTGGAATCAACTCTATGACAGTGGGTTTGGATTTTTGGTTTTGGGTAGACTTTATTTCAGATCTATAGTAACAAAAACTACATAGTCCTGGTACAGTGACAGACATATAGGTCAATGGAATAAAATTGATAATCCATAAATAAATCCATGCCTCTGTTGTATTGTTGTTGTTGTTGTTGTTATGTGCCTTTGAGTTTTCTAAGACTCATAGCAACCTTATGTACAACAGAATGAAACACTATGCAGTCCTGTGCCAGCCAGATGATCCCTATTATACCTGAGCCTATTGCTGTAGCCACTGTGTCAATCCATCTTGTTGAGGGCCGTCCCCTCATTCATTGACCCTCCACTATACCAAGCATGACATCCTTCTCCAGAGAATGGTCCCTTCTGACAACATGACCAAAGAGATGAAGTCTGGCCATTCTCACTTCCAAGGAGCATTCCAGCTGCACTTCCTCCAGGACAGGTTTGTTAGTTCTTTTAGCAGTCCATGGTACTTTTAGCATTCTTTGTCAACACCACAACTCAAAAGCATCAACTTTTCTTTGGTCTTACTTATTCATTTTCCAGCTCTCACATGTATATGAGGTGACTGAAAATACCATGGCTTGGGTTAGGCGCATCTTAGTCCTCAAGGAGACATCTTTCTTCTTCAGCACTTGAAAGAGGTCTTTTGCAACAGATTTGTCCAATACAATATGTCGTTTGATGTCTTGACTGCTGCTTCCATTGAGGTTTATTGTAGAACCAAGTAATACGAAGTCTATGACAACTTCAATCTTTTCTCCATTTGTGGTGATGCTGCTTATTGGTTCAGTTGTGAGAATTTTGGTTTTCTTCATATTGAGGTGTAATCCACACTGCAGACTGCAGTCTTTAATCTTCATCAGTAAGTGCTTCAAGTTATCCTCTCTTTCAGCAAGCAACATTGTATCATCTGCATATCACAGGTTGTTAAAGAATCTTCCTCCAGTCCTGATGCCATGTGCCATGCTCTTCTTCATTTGGTCCAGCTTCTCAGATTATTTGCTCAGCATACAGATTAAATAAGTATGGTGAAAGGATACAACCCTGATGCACTCCCTTCCTGATATTAAACCATGCAGTACCCCCTTGATCTGTTTGAACGACAGCCTCCTGGTCTATGTGCAGGTTCCTCATGAGCACAATTAAGTGTTCTGGAATTCCCATTCTTCTGAAAGTTATCCAAAATTTGTTGTGATACACACAGTCAAATGGGTATTCATTGGAATGATTTATAATCATGCATCTATGGTAAATTATTTTTTTATAAGGGTGCTAAATTCATTCAATAGGGAAATAATAGTCTCTTCAGTAAGTGATGCTAGGATACCTGGATTTCCACATGCAAAAGAGTTAACTTGGACCCATACCTAACACCACATACAAAAACTAACACAAAATAAAATCAAAGATCTAAATGTAAGAGCTAAAATCATAAAACTCTTAGAAGAAAACAGAGGTAATGCTTTGAAAAGTAGATTTTAACAATGGATTCTTAGATTTAAGACCAAAAGCATCAGCAACAAAAGACAAAGGATATATTGGCCTCCATCAAAATTAAAAGCTTTGTCTTATTATATTCTTAAATATGCTAGTTCATAGAGTTCTTTTGCACTTTTTACAGCTGCGTAGCATTCCTTTATGTAGATGCACCCTAGCTTATTTAATTAGTCCCTTAAGGAAGAACATTCACGTCATTACCAATATGTTGCATTTATAAATCATTCCAATGAATACCCATGTGAATATGTTGTTTTGTATTAATAGAGCTGTATTTTTGGAATAAATTCCTAGAAGTGAGATTACAGGGTCAAAGGGTAGATGCACATGTAATTCTTGTTAGATATTGCCACATTCTTTTCCAGAATGATTACCATGGTGACTGAGGGATTTCATTGACATTTAGAAGGTAGGGACCTGTGATGCTAGGTGTGTGCAGAAGGACTGTCTTACACCATGAAAAAGAATGTGGCTTCCTGCATGTCTTTCAAATAGCCATTCATTGGATATCATATATGTGAAGGCTTGCTTCTAATTATCTGAACCTAGCTCTGATTTCCCATATAAACACACACACACAAATTGTGCATGGTTTTAATATACACTCTCTACAGTTTTTTTGTTTTGTTTTGTTATTAAATCTTACCATGAATCATCAGAATTTCAGGAAAAGCAATCATTCACCACTGGTAGTGCATATAAGGTGTTTGAGTCACCAATACAACACAGCTGATATGTTTTGCATTGAGGCTGCCATCTGTATCAGATTCTTTGTCTATCTACAAGTATCTAACATTATGTCTTTTAGTGTAGTTAATGCGCAAATACTTCTTATGGAAATAAGTATTACTTTTACTGCAAATTAACTCCCCTTTTCTCTTTAATACAGTTAGTAAATTATATTGATTTTTAAAAATTATGCATATGGATAGAATGTAATTTATGAAATGCATCTTAGGATATGTTATTAAATATTTGTTATATATAAAGAAGGTTGGAGTCTGACAGAGTTGGGAATCAGTCCTAGATGGACCCCATGCCTGTTTAACCATTTTCACAATGGAAGAAAGATGGGGCAATCTATTTCCATAGTGATACTGCCTCGGAAACCCAAGGAGGGGTCACTATGAGTTGGGTCCAACTCGACAGCACATAACAACAACAACAATACCATTATAACAACAGGGCAGTGAGAAGACTATTTATCTTTGCAAATAAATCCACTAGAGGTACTAGAAAATAGTTCAGGCTCATGCTCATCTGATACTGGGACAAAGACTTTCCCTGTAGTTCTGGGAACAATTTCATGCATTAGTAGAAGACATGAGAAATGAGAACAAACTTCCTATCTTTTCTGTTTCTGAGGGCCCTTCCCCTTGGATGAGTCTTCTACATTTTAAAATTTATTTTTAATTGCATAAGTAATTTATGACTTTCAGATAGTTTATATGCAAAAATAAAATCAGAGTTACTCTTGCTCATTATGCCCAATTCCAGTTCCCTCCCCAAAGTAAGCACTGTTTTAAGTGTGGTGGATAGTCTCCCAAATCTAATATTTTGTAGGCATTTGGCTGCTAACCAAAGGTTGGTGGTTCGAACCCACCAGCTGCTCTGCAGAAGGAAGATGAAGCAGTCTGCTTCCATAAAGATTTTCAGCCTTAGAAACCCAATAGGAGTCTATGAGTTGGAATCAACTCCACGGTAGTGACTTTGTGGGGTTTTTGTTTGTTTGTTTGTTTGTTTGTTTGTTTTTTATATGCTGTCTAGAATATGGTTCAAAAGATATTTATTGACCACCTAGCCACTCCTCGGAAGGAAGGTTGGGCAATCTACATCTGCAGTGATACAGTCTCGGAAACCCAAGGAGGGGTTGCTAAGAGTTGGATCCCACTTGTGGGCAGTGCGTGCGTGTGTGTGCACGCGTGATTAAACAATAAAAACATGAGCAAAGCACAGCCTCTGCTCTCAAGAAGCAATGGGGATTAGAAGAGAAAAAGCTAATCCAGCAATGAAGAGGTAGCATATTAGACAAGTGTTGAAGAGCAATATAGTGGGTTGAGTGGTGGCCTCCCAAAAAAATACACCTACTTCCTAGTTTCTGTAACCTGTGACTGTTATTTATTTGGAAAAGGGTCTTTGCGGAGATGATTAAGCTAAGGATCTTGAGCTGAAAAGATCATCCTGATTTATCCAGTTGGGCTCTAAATTCAATGACAAGTGTCCCTATAAGAGAAAGGCAAAGGTAGATTAGAGACACACAGAAAAGGAACAGAAACACAGAGGAGAAGGCAATGTGAGGATGAAGGCAGATATTAGAGTGATATGGCTGTGACCAAGGAAGCCAAGGGATGCTGACAATCAGAAGAAGCTGGAAAAGGTAAGGAAGGATTTCCTAGAGCCTCCCGAGGGAGTGCAGCCCTCTTGATAACTTGATTTTGGACTTCTACTCTCCAGAACTGTGAGAATAAATTATTATTTTAAACTATCCAGTTTATGGTAATTTTTATGGAAGTCACAGAACAAAAAAAAAAAAAAAAAGACAGGCCAGTAATTTTGTTTTGTTTTACTTTTTAAAATTGTAAAACATTGTATAGTTTAATAAATGATTGTAAAGTGAACACCTTATAACCATTACGAAAACCAAGAAACAAAACTTTGTGAGCATCCCAAATCCCCAATGTATACCTTATCACCTCTTTACAACCCCTCTGACTCTTCTGACTTAGGGGATAATCATTTCACTACTATTATCCATAATTTTATGACATAAACATGTATTTATAAGCAATATAATTTTGGTTTTACCTGCTGTTGAACTTATAAAGAAATTAGAAGACATGTATCACTTTGTCTTCTTTTGCTCAACACTGAGTTTGTGAGATTCATTCAATGGCCATAATTGTTCATTTTTGTGGTGGTATACACATAGTATGTGTATACTGTACTTTATGATCAATTCAACTTTTGCTGGATATTTGGATTGTTTCCAATTTGGAGCAATTACATTCTTCTGCTTCCATATAGATTTACAACCTTGGAAACCCTATGGGGCAGTTCTACTCTGTCCTATGGTGTCTCTATATGTCAGAATCAGCTTGACAGCAGTGGGTTTAGTGACAGAAATGACACTGGAGATTGCATGATAGAATTTTGCAAGACCGATGACCTACCCATTGAAAAGACCTATTTTCAACAACGTAACAGGTGACTATACACATGGACTTCACCAGATGGAATACAGAGGAATCAAATCGACTACATCTGTGAAGAAACTCAATATCATCAGTCAGAACAAGGCTAGGGGCTGACTACAGAAAAGACCATCAAATGTAAGTTCAAGTTGAAGCAGAGGAAAATTAAAACAAGTCCACAAGAGCCAAAGTGACCATGAGTACATCCCACCTGAATTTAGAGAGCATCTCAAGAACACATTTGATACATTGAACACTAATGATAAAAGACCAGATGAGTTGTGGAATGACATCAAAGACATCATACATGAAGAAAGCAAAAGGTCATTTAAAAAGACATGAAAGAAAGAAAAGACCAAAATGAATGTCAGAAGAGACTCTGAAACTTGCTTTTGAATGTAGAGTAGCTAAAAAGAATGAAAGAAATGAAATAAGAACTGAACATAAGATTTCAAGGGGCCTCTCTAGAAGACAGAGGGAAGTATTATAATGAAATGTGCAAAGACTTGGAGTTAGAAACCATAAAGGTTTGAAATGACATGCTTCTTTCAACATAAAACAGTGTTTCTCAAGCTGAAAGTACTGAAGAAAAAATTCAAGCCTTGATTGTAATATTGAAGGATTCTATAGGCAAAATATCAAATGACACAGGAAACTTCAAAAAAAGATGGAATGAATACACAGTCACACTACTGAGAAGAACTGGTCAATGTTCAGCCACTTCAGAAGGTAACCTATGATCAAGAGCCAATGGTATTGAAGGAACAAGTCCAGTCTTCACTGAAGGTATTGGCCAAAAAAAAAAAAAAAAAAGCTCCAGGAATTGATGGAATATCAATCAGTTCAGATATTGAAATGGATGCAATGTTGGAAGCACTCACTCATTTATTCCAGGAAATTTGAAAGACAGCTACCTGACCATCCAACCAGAAGAGAACCCTATTTGTGCCTATTCCAAAGAAAAGTTATCCACCAGAATGCAGAAATTATCAAACAAATATCATCAATATCACACAGAAGTAAAATTTTGCTGAAGATAATTAAAAAACAGCTGTAGCAGTATATTGAGAAGGAACTGCCAGAAATTCAAGTTAGATTCAGAAGAGGAAGTCAAACAAGGGATATTGATGTTGATATCAGATAGATCTTGGCTGAAAGCAAAGAATACCAGAAAGATACTTTCCTGTGTTTTATCAACTATGCAAGGCTGTGTGGATCATAATAAATTATAGCTAACATTGCAAAGAATGGGTATTTGAAACAATTAATTGTGTTCATGCATAGACCAAGAGGCAGTCAATTGACAGAACAATGAGAAACTGCATGGTTTAAAACCAGGAAAGGTGTGTGGCAAGGTTGTAGCCTTTCACCATACTTATTCAATCTGTATACTGAGCAAATAATCTGAGAAGCTGGCTATATGAAGAATGCAGTATCAATACTGGAGGAGAACTCATTAACAACCTCTGATATTCAGATGACACAACCTTGCTTGCTGAAAGTGAAGAAGACTTGAAGCAGTTACTGATGAAGATCAAAGATAACAGCCTTCAGTATGGATTATACCTCAACATAAAGAAAACAAAAATCCTCACAACTGAACCAATAAGCAACATCATGATAAATGGAGAAAAAATTGAAATTGTCAAAAATTTCATTTTACTTGGATCTATAATCAACAGCCATGGAAGCAGCAGTCAAGGAATCAAATCATATATTGCATTGGGCAAATCTCCTGCAAAGGACCTCTTTAAAGTGTTAAAAAGCAAAGATGTTAAAAAAGCAAAATGTGTTCCAATTGTTGCTATAACAAATCACCACAAACTTAATAGCTAAAACAAAAAATGACTTTGAAGACTCAGATGCACCTGACTCAAGCCATGGTATTTTCAATTGCTTCATATGCATGGGAAAGCTGGAGAACAAATGATGAAGACTGAAGAAAAATTGTTGCATTTAAATTATGGTGTTGGGAGAGAATATTGAACATACCATGGAATGCCAGAAGAATGACTAAATCTGTATTAGAAGACATATACCAAGAATACTTAGAAGTGAGGATGGCAAGACTTTGTCTCATGTACTTTGGATATGTTATCTGGTGGGACCAGTCCCTGGAGAAGGACAATATGCTTACTAAAGCAGTAAAACATTTAGTAACTTATTAAAACATATAGTTCTGGAAGTCAGAAGTCTGAAGTTGGTCTCACTGAGCTATAATCAAGATATTATCAATACCATAGTCCTTCTAGTGGTGGGTCAGTTTCCTTGCTTTTCCTAGATTCTAAAGGTCACCTGCATTCCTTGGCTCATGGCCCCATTCCTCAGTCTTCAGAACCAGTAGGATTGGGTCAAGTCCTTTCAAGCTGCCTTCTCTCTGGTTCTCTCTCTTTTGCTTCCCTCTTATAAGGATACTTGTGATTATGTTGTTCCCACTTAGATAAAACAGGATAATATCTCCATCTAAAGACCAGCTGACTAGCAACCTTAATTCCATCTGCAACTTCATTTCCCCATTGGACATGTAACCTAACAAATTCAAAGATTCTGAGGAGTAGGACATGGACATCTTTGGGGGGCCATTGTTTTGCCTCCCACAGTTTCCTCCACTGTATTAGCTAACTACTGTTGCTTCCTTTTTTTGCAACCTCCTCCAAGGAGCTAGGAAACATTCCCAGATGAACTTTGGGTGTTCTCCCTGGACTTTGGTCCTGGTTTTAGGAAGGTTTTCTACTCAATCCCACAAGAGTTACCAACCAACCCCGGGGGGGGGGGGGAGGGAGATACCAAATTTAGGGCTCCAAGACTATGCCAGAACCAAGACCTGAGCAGCAGTGAGCATCCTGTTTTTGGTTGTTGCCTGTGGAGAATGATGAGAAAGCAGGGAACTAATGTGTCCTCATCGGAAATTAAGTTATTATTTTATCCAACTCACATTCTTAAACTGTGAATGCAAACTTGGGTGTGACCACCCCAAACCCAGCTTAAGTCATACCAAAGTTGGAGAGTGGGTAGGGGGAAAGAAATAATTATGATTTTTAAATAAAACTGAGGTTGCTCTTTCCTTTCCACAGATTGAAATTTGGCTGTATTCCTGGCTCAGAATAGATAAGACTTTCTACATTCTTCTGCAAGGTAAAATTTAGATTTAAAAAATATGTGAGGAGTTTTATATGCTTTCTTGCTCTTTGTCTCCTCCTGTAGTGTCTAGAATTACCCTCTTGTGCCATTTTTTTTTTTTTTTTCAGTCCCCATCCTTGGCTGTTCTATTGCTAGTTGACTCAAGTATGGCTGTAGCCCAGTTTGCTATAGCAGTACCTTGGGGCCTATGAAGTTAGAGGCCTCCAGGAACACAGAGCATATGGCTTCACTGGATATGTGGAGTAGAGAGGGTCCCCCTCAGTGAATGTTTGCTCTTGAAGCCTAAGTTTACTGTTACTTCATAATGACACCTCATTAAGCTCTTCTTACCTGAAGTTATATTTGTAAATGCACTTCCGTTACTTTCTTTATTGTCTTTCCTTTTTGTGGTGTGGAGTAGGGTTGGGAGGGGGAGATACTAACATTGGCGGAAATCTGTCTTCCTTATCCAGTTATTCTCTCTCTCTCTCTAGTTTTTACCACCTCTGGCTACAAACTAGATCTAAGCCATTTTAAATCCTGCCTTTAACTTTAGGGTAAACCACCATTCACTGCTTTGAATTTTCTGAAATTGGAAATACTGAGCATATGTCCCCATAGGCACCAGGGAAAAAAGTAGTTTCTTGTTCACAGAGATGTCACCTCTTTTTCCCTGTAAGATTTTGCCCTGCAGCAGAGCTCATCTGTGGACCTGAATGGAAACGTGACTAGAAAGTAAAAATGTGGTAGACTACTTTAAAAAAAAAACCAAATGAGTATTATCTCCTTCAAAATGGTCACTCTAGGAAACTAAGCATTTATTTCAATTAACTCTTTTTGACCCTGTCTTTGACTTTGTGGAAATAATACTCAATACTAACAAACCTCCATCCTTGAAGAATGTCTTATTTTTGAAACCAGACAAAAGTTCTTCAGAGTTCTGATGAAAAAGGATAGGTAATCAAGCATGACAATGACATAGTTCATCAAAAAATGAAGACAGGACTCTAGTGATTTGCAAAGGAGGTCACACCTTTTGGGGGCAGATCTGAATCCTGGGGGCGGGGGAAGGATGTGTGCAATATGTAATATTAAAATTCTACAGTTAAAAAACAAAAGTACATTTGAATTTTGAATAACATTAAATGAAGGGAGGATAAGTTTTACATTTTTGAGAAACTTCTCTGAAATAATAAAGGAAATGTTCTTATGTAGCCAGAAAATAAGGCTTGAACATGAGTTCTACCAAGATCTCAAATGACTGTGGCAGCAGTAGAGAGCTGTGTGGCTGTCCCTACTTTGAAGGCCAAGTCTCACATGTACAAGTTCAGGCTCACAGTAAATACCAGGACTGATCTACATCCCATTACACTCGGGACACACTGAAGCTATGGGCTTAGCTCTATCAGGAATTTTAATGGGACTTGTTAATCAACTAGAGCACCCTGGGAAAAAGTCAACCTGCAACGGAGAGGAAACTGGAAACCATTTAATCTATTGTAGAATTGAACAAATTCACATTGTATATGCAGTTTGGAGAGCAGGTCAATGGAAAGACAGCTACCTTCAAATATTTGACAGTGTTGACAAGAAAAGAGTTTTGACTTATTCTGCGTATGTCCCGAGAGTATTTGCTTCCTTTTCTTCTTCCCTTTAGCATGCTTTGTTTCAAAAAGGATTTAAGGCATCTTACAAAGACTCATATGATACAAGGAAAATTGGAATTTAAATGTCTTGGTGACAAAATTAAGGTAAAGAGAAAATAAAAGTTGGAAATATATATGTGGACTGTGTGAGATTAGTACAAAAAGCGTGTTTTGTGAAGTGGGTTGCACAATAGGCTGTAATTTTTTTAGACAGTAGAACTAGGTCAACGAATTAAACAGAGTTGGGCTTGGTAATAAAACAAGGAGAACTTGCCAAATGAATACTGTTGTCCAGTAATGTAATAGATTTCCTTGGATGAGATGAGTCCATGATTAAGTCTACGATTAAGGAAGTCCACAAATTGCCCTCTTCTTGAGGCCAGCAATCCCAAAAGGGAAATATTTTAATTCCCTAAGGAGCCTGGTGGTGCAGTGGTCAAAGTGCTCAGCTGCTAATAGAAAGCTCAGCAATTCAAACCCATCAGCTGCTCCATAGGAGAAAGATGTGGCAGTCTACTTCTGCACAGATTACAACCTTGGAATCCCTAGGGGCAGTTCTGCTTTGTCCTATAGGTTCCTATGAGTTGAAATCAACTCATTGTCAATGGATTTTTAAGTTTAATTCCCTAATGAAAGTTAAGGCTGAAAACATAAGACCTGGAGAATCACAGCACATTTTAAAAAATGACACCACATTGAAAACTACTGACATAGAAACTTTCCAAAGAGCAGAAGCAATGAGAAGTGGAGAAGTCATGTGGTGATTCCAGGCAGTGAAGAAGTGACCCACTCTGTCCCAACAGCTGTCCCACTGTGAATTCACATGCCATCAAATATCTCAAACATCAGGTCATGAGGCCATGTTTTTATACAAGAAAATATACTTTCAGTGTTCTGGGAAACCAATGTATATCTATCTCCCCATAGCTTACCGGATGTTACTAATACATCTTTGGTTAGTCTATTATTCATGATGGGCAAATATAGTCACAGATGATCTCTAAATTTTTGTAGCTTAGCACAGTAACTTTTTTTTTTTTTTTTTCTCAAGACCTAGTCAAATGAGGATACACAGCTCTCTTTAAAATGGTGACTTGGATCCAAGCTCCTTCTAACTTGTTGGGTCACCATCTTCAGAACATGGTCTCCAAATTTGCTGCACAAAAGGAGGAGAGAGTTGAGAATTGTGTGTGACCACACTTCTGCTACCCATTTCCTGTTATAAGGATATACCTTACCAACTTACTCCACATTTCTTTTAGAGAAGCAGCTCTCTTGGTTAACCACTTAGAGAAGGTGAGATGCCAAAGGAATAGGTCTTGTCAGGAGACCAGGCAACAACAGAGGCAACTTAGATGCCCTGCCTGAGACATTAATAAAAACTCAGCTTTAGCTTTCCTTCTGAAAAGGAAGAGATGGCGAAAAAGTCAGCCAGATCTGGTGAGCCTGGGGCCTGTTCTGAGAGGGTGAAGGTGAATGATTGATGAAAAGCCACTGGTAGAACTCCCAAAGGAGTTTAAGAGCATGGATGTCTAATGCTCCATTTGAATTTTCTTGCTTGCATTGATATGATATAAGCAATCCTTAATCTCCTCCAAATCTCCAGCAGGGCTTCTTATATAGAAAATTACCAGCATCCATCAGGGTTCCAAGTTATAAATAACAGAACCCAATTCTGGCACATCAAAAGGAACATGAATTTAGGAAGGGATATTAGCTGGCTTAGAGAATCCCTGGGGGCCAGAGAACTGGGTTGGAAACCATATAATAGAGTCATGTCCCAAGTCACTCCTGGAACTGGCCCAGTGAAGACCACCCTGCAGCCATCTCTGGGAACACTGGCACCTCCGAGGTAGGTCACTAGACATTGCCCCTAAGACCTTGTCATTTCTCTTTCTGAAAAGTAGAAGAACAGTCACTGCCTTTCCCAGAATGGACTCAGGCCAGTGCCTGCTTTTTCAGATCATGACCTTCTGATTTAGGCTGTCATGAGGACTCATCTGATTGTTAGAGCTTGGATAGTTTCCTGAGCCCTAGCTACAAGAGAGGCTGCAAAGTGAATCAGCTTCACAAAGGTTTAAAAGTGTGACATGTCATAAATATAGAAAGTCTAGACCAAAACATGGGATCTCCAACACTTAGAATCAACTCAGCGGCAACTAATAAAAACAGACCAAAATAAATGACAAATGTTCACTGTATGACTCCATGTAGAAATCAGGGAAGAAGCAGTAGCATTTTTTTGGACTGGGTCAATATAGAACATATATATGGGACCTTATAATATATGTTGTTGCTGTTGTTGTTTGCCATCGAGTCAGCCCCGACTCATAGCAACCCCTCCTTGGGTTTCCGAGGAGGTATCACTACGGAAGTAGGAATGCCCAACCTTCCTTCCGAGGAGTGGCTGGTGGGTTTGAACCGCCAGCCTTCTGGTTAGCAGTCAAGTGCCTTAGGCACTATGCTACCAGAGCTCCTATGAGGTCTGTCAGTTTGTACTGTGGTGGCTTGCATGTTGCTGTGATGCTTGAAGCTGTGCCACTGGTATTTTAAATATCAGCAGGATCACCCTTAGTAGACAGAATTCAGTAGAGTTTTGAGACTAAGGCAGACTGGGAAGAAGGACCTGATGGTCCACTTCTGAAAAAAAAAATTGGCCAGTGAAAACCTTATGAATAGCAATGGAAGTTCAATCAGTGCATATGCATGTAAAAGCTGGAAAATGAATTAGGAAAACTGAAGAATTGTTACATTTGAATTACAGAGTTGGTAAAGGATAGGGAATGTATCATGGACTGCCACAAAAGTAAACAAATCTGTCTTAGAATATTGTTTTGGTTTCCTAGTGCTGCTCTAACAGAAATACCACAAATGGGATGGCTTTAAAAAACAGGAGTTTATTTTCTTACAGTTTGGGAGGCTAGAAGTCCGAATTCAAAATGCCAGGCTCTAGGGACAGGGTGAAAGCCCCTTGACCTTGGGCTTTACCTCTGCCTCTGGCTTTTGGCCCACTGAAGCTAGAGGCTTTTCTTCACTCAAGCAGCTGCTGAGGCTGATAAACCCAAGGTTGACAAGTAACAAGGCACAGTCCCGATATTACCAAACAACATAGCAGGCCACTAATTCAAGCCCAAATGAAGTCCCAAGATTGGGAGGGTATGGCAGGATGTTGAACAATGACTTGGCTACATGCAGGATTCAAATGTGCCAAAAGGCTAGAGGCCATTCCCAAAGCAGCTTATTATATACAGGAAGCAGACCACATCCCTAAAGCAGCTACTCAGCTGCTTGTGGTAGATCCATCCAACCATGGAGGTGATTGCCAGTCTCATCATGGGGAATAACAACCTCTAGCTGCCCAGCCATTCAGCCAGGCCCAGCAAGTTGACACACAACCTTAACTACCACAAATACATCTAGCCAGAATGCTCCTTAGAAGCAAGGATGGCAAGTCTTTGTCTCACTTACTTTGGACATATTATCAGGAGGGACCAGACCCTGAAAAAGGATATCATGTGCGGTAAAGCAGACAAACAGTGAAAAAGGAAGACTCTCAACAAGGAGTGACAGAGTGGCTGCAACAATGGGCTTATTGAATATGACATAGCAATGACTGTGAGGATGGTGCAGGACCAGTCAGCGTTTCATTCTATTGTACATAGGGTGACTATGAGTCAGCAATGACTCAATGACACCTAACAACAACATAATATATGAACTGAGAAAGAAGAAATATATCCCCACATCGGGAGCTCTGGTAGCATAGTGGCTAAGACACTTGCCTGCTAACCAGACGGCTGCGGTTCAAACCCACCAGCCACTCCTCGGAAGGAAGGTTGGGCAATCCTACTTCCGTAGTGATACTGCCTCGGAAACCCAAGGAGGGGT
>NW_006921604.1:21216735-21235463 GCF_000298275.1 Orycteropus afer afer
TAGTGATACTGCCTCGGAAACCCAAGGAGGGGTCGCTATGAGTCGGGGCCGACTCGACGGCACATAACAACAACAACAACAACATCCCCACATCACCCCACCACTCCAATTTTTCTTGCAGAAATCTTGCAGAGGACATGAACATCCACAGATTATAGAATTAAGGTTTCAAGCTCCTCTTATCTAGAGCTAAGGGGCTAGATGGGCTTCAGGTGTTCTTATATGATCATCCCCTTGAAAAATCAAAACCTACCATTAAAAAATAAAGAAATTTAGTGATTTAGAGGAAATCACAGAAAATGATGGTTAAATAAGTGATGGTTAAATAAATACATTCTGTGAACTCTTTCACAGAATGTATTTATTTAACCATCTCTTGCTGTGATTTCCTCTAAATCTCTTTATCAGAGTCTGTGACTGCTTTACCACCTGTGTGTCTGCAGTAAAGTCACTAAACAACTCTGAAGTTTTGTTAATGAGGGCCTCTAGGGAATTTCTATCTAATATTCTATCTAATATTTTGCATTCAGTGTTCACATTTTCATCCATTCATTTTAGGAAAACTTTTTTTTTTTTTTTTTTACTTTGCTGAGATATTATCTACACAAAATGCAAGGATCTAAAGTGAGCAGCTTGATGACACATAACCACAACCCCAATCAAGATATGGAACATTTCTTGCACCCAGAATCCTCCTTTGTACCCACATTCCAGACAGTGGTAGTTAAGGTTATGTGTCAACTTGCCTGGGCCTGTTTTGAGTGGCTAGGCAGCTGAATGTACTTATTCTCCATGATGAGACTGGTAATCAACTCCATGGTGAAATCTACTGTGAGCAGCTGAGTAGCTGCCTTAGGGATGTGGTCTGCTTCCTGTATATAAGAAGCAGCTTTGAGGAAGGTTACTGAAATTTTTGGCATGCTTGAACCCTGCATGTAGCTCAGTCTTTATTCAGCAGCCTGCCATATTGCCTGTCGATCTTGGGTCTATTTCTGGACTTGAACTAGTGGTGTGCTGTGTTGCTTGATAATCTTAGGATTGTGCCATTTTACTTGTTGACCTTGGGTTTGTCAGCCTCAGCAGCCAGCAGCTGCTTGAGTTAAGAGACACCTCCAGCTCCAATTGGCTGGGAACAAGAGGCAGAGCTACAGCCCAGGGGTGAGGGCTCCTAGAGTTGGCACTCTGAACTCAGACTTCTAGCTTCCTTAACTGTGAGAGAATAAATCCCCATTTTTCCAACGTCATCCACTTGTGGCATTTTCTGTTAGAGTGGCACTAGACAACCAAAACATAGTCAATATCTTCCCCAAACCTAACTATGATTCTGATTGATAATCACCATAGTTTAGTTTTCCAACACTTGTCTGTCTGTATGTTGTTTGGGGTGGCTTGTATGTTGCTATGATGCTGGAAGCTATGCCACTGGTATTTCAAATACCATCAGGGTCATCCATGGTGGCCAGGCTTCAGCAGAGCTTACAGACTAAAACAGAATAGGTAACAGGACCTGGAAGAAGAATTGGCCAGTGAAACATTATGAACAGCAGTGGAATGGAATGTTGTCTGATATAGTGCCAGAAGGTGAGCCCCTCAGGTTAGAAGCCACTCAAAATATTGGGAAAGAGCTGCCCTCTCAAAATAGAATGGACCTTAATGACACAGATGGAGAACTTTCATTTGCTGATGTGGCTTGACTCAAAATGAGAACAAAAAGTTGCAAACATCCATTAATAATCAGAACATGGAATGAATGTAAAGACTATAAATTTGGGAAAACTGGAAATTGTGAAAAATGAAATGGAATGCACAATGATCAATATCTCAGGCATTAGTGAGCTGGAACGGACTAGTATTGGTCATTATGAATCAGATAATCATTCGGTCTACTATGCTGGGAATGACAAATTAAAGAATAAAGGTGTTACATTCATCATCAAAAAGAACATTTCAAGATCTATACTAAAGTAGAATGCTATCAGTAATAAGATAATATCCATATACACCTACAAGGAAGACCAGTTAATACTATTATTATTCAAATATACTCTCCAACCACCAAAACTAAAGAAAAGTTGATGCTTATAAGTTGTGGTCTTGACTACGAATACTGAAAATACCATGGAATGCCAGAATAACTAACAGATGTGTCCTGGAAGAAGTGCAGACAGGATGGTCCTTAGAAGCAAGAATGGCCAGACTTCATCTCACCTACTTTGGTCATGTTGTCAGAAGGGAACATTCCCTGGAGAAGTATATTATGCTTGGTAAAGTGAAGGGTCAGTAAAAAAAGGAGAAGGCCCTCAACAAGATGGATTGACACAGTAGCTGCAATGATGGGCTCAGGCAGCAAGTATTGTGAGGCTGGTGCAGGACTAGACAGTGTTTTGTTCTGTTGTACACAGGCTGACTATGAGTCGGAGCCCACTCAACTGCACCTAACAACAACAACAAGAAATGTGGAAGATAGCTACATGGCCAACTCACTGGAAGAGTTCCATAGTTGTGTGCATTCCAAAGAAAGATGATACAACAAAATTTAGAAACTATCAAACAATATCATTAATTTCACCAAAAGTAAAGTTTTGCTTTCAGTAACTCAAACCTGGTTGCAGCAGTTCATCAACAGGGACCAGCCAGAAATTCAAGCCAGATTCAGAAGAGGATGTAGAATGAGGGATATCATTGCTGATGTCAGATGGGTCTTGGCTGAAAGCAAAGAATACCAGAAAGATGTTTATCCATGTTTTATTGACTATGCAAAGACATTCACATTCATAACAGATTATGCATAACATTGCGAGAATCTTCTGTACATAGACTAATAGGCAATTGTTCAAACAGAGCAAGGGGATACTGCATGGTTTAAAATCAGGAAAGGTGAGCATCAGTGTTTCACCATATTTATTCAATTTGTATGCTGAGCAAATAATCTGAGAAACTGGACTATATAAAAAAGAACACTGTATCAAGATTGGAGGAAGACTCATTAACAACCTGCAACATGCAGATGATACAACCTTGCTTGCTGAAAACAAAGAGGATTTGAAGCACTCACTAATGAAGATCGAAGACTACAGCCTTCAGTATGGATTATGTACACCTCAACATAAACAAAACAAAAATCCTCACAACTGAACCAATAAGCAACATTACAATAAATGGAGAAAAGAATAAACCTGTCAAAGCTTTATTTTTATTTTAGGTTTTATTTTATTTGGATCGACAATCATTGCCCATGGACGCAACAGACAAGAAATCAAATGAAAACGTATTGCATGGGACAAGTCTGCTGAAAAAGATCTCTTTAAAGTGTTCAAAAGTGAAGATGTCACTTTGAGGACTAAGGTGTACCTGACCAAAAACATGTTATGTTCAATTGCCTCTTATGCATGCAAGAGCAGGACAATGAATAAGGAAGGCTGAAGAAGAATTGATACCTTTGAATCATGGTGTTGGTGAAGAATATTGAATAGACTGTGGACTACCAGGAGAACAAACAAATTTGTCTTGGAAGAAGGACAGCTAGAATGTCCCTTGGAAGTGAGGATGGAGAGACTTTGCCTCATGTACTTTGGACATGTTATCAGGAAGGACCAGTCCTTGGAGAAGGACATCATGGTTGGAAAACTAGAAAGTCAATGAAAAAGAGGAAGATCCTCAAAGAGATGGTTTGACAATGGCTGCTACAATTGGCACAAATTAGCAAGGATTGTTAAGATGGTGCTGAACCAGGCAGTGTTTCATTCCATTGTACCTAGAATCACTATGAGTCAGAACCAACTTGATAGCATTTAAGAACAACAGTTTCTTTGTGTCTGTTCTTAAAGTTCATACAAACAGAATCATACAATGTACTTTATGTTTGGCTTCTTTCATACACCATGATCTTTTGAGATTTAACCATGTCATTTCAGGTAAATTTTTAAAATTGTTATTTATCTTTATGAAATAGAAAATTATTATCAGCTTTTCAAAATAGGTACATGGAGCCCACCAGAGAATTGGGAGATTATCTAGGTCGGCAGATGGTGCGGTGACATCTCATCAGAGATCTGAAATCTTAATTTAAAATGTAGAATGTGATTCTGTTGCTGATCCCAGACTTCCAAAGATTTTATTAACAATAAGAAGAAAGGAGAAAGAGAGAAACAGGAGATGGTACAGAAGGAAGTAGACAAGAAGAGGGTCAGGCAAGAGGAATGAAATGGGTTGGGCGGTTAGCTGCAGGAGTTTGTTCTTTCTCTTCATTTGCTGGTATATAACCCACCAGCCACTCCTCGGAAGGAAGGTTGGGCAATCCTACTTCCGTAGTGATACTGCCTCGGAAACCCAAGGAGGGGTCGCTATGAGTCGGGGCAGACTCGACGGCACATAACAACAACAACAACAACAATGTTCCCTTAGAGATGAACTACTGTTGTATAAACAGATCTGTGCCTGGAATGTAAGGAAGGAGGAAGGAGAGCCAAGAAAGCCAGAGACTGCTGGAAAACAGGAAGAACCTGCTTGCAATTGAATAGCTGAAGTCTTCAGTATGGAAATTCTTGAAAACTCATCAGGCATAACTGAAAATCAGACACAAAAGGATAGCTTTGCACCATGCTGTTCGTCTACCTGTGATGTCCCTGGCCTTATACTGGCTCCACGTGTTAAACAAATAAGTTTTAGTGAGGTAATGGAAGAACTAGCAAAGCTGAGGCTCTGAAGAGTTAAGGGTTTAATCAAACAGTGAGCTGAGGGAGGAACTGGAGCTGCACCATATCTTCAGGTCCCCTCCCATCATTCATTTGCCTCCCCCTAAGCAGGCTGCTCTCAGCGTTAACGCATGGTTTACTTTTATCACATGACACCAAATGTTGTAATTGTGAAATATTTTGTGAAGGAGGGAAGACGGATTTTTTATCTTTTGGATCTTTGTTCATGAACAAAGTTGTAAATTCCCCTCTCAATTGTCTTAATTCCTTCTCACTTAACAGATTTTTGCTCTTTACTTACATTTTTCTTAACTGTAATAGTCTAGAAATGGTTTTCTTTTGTCTTGACAAAAACTGATCTTGTGTTCTGTTCCATTCCCCGACCACATTATTCTTTGCCCAATCTGTGTTCAGATACCCCTCAAAGGTCTTCTTCTTGTTGTTGTTGTTTGCCATCGAGTTGGCCCGACTCATAGCGACCCCTCCTTGGGTTTCCGAGGCAGTATCACAATGGAAGTAGGATTGCCCAACCTTCCTTCCGAGGAGTGGCTGGTGGTTTTGAATCGCCAGCCTTCTGGTGAGCAGTCAAGTGCCTTAGGCACTATGCTACCAGAGCTGCTTCAAAGGTCTTAAGCAAGCTAATTCTTCTATTTATAAACTAATAAATCCCACAGATTTGGGGACAGACATTGAGGACTCAAGTGTTGTTGCTTTCCATTAAATTCTTTGACCTTGCTGAAATCATATCTTTACAAAACATGTAAAATCCAAGGTTGCTATTAGTCAGATCCAACTTGATGTCAGTGTGTTTTGTTAGTGTGTAGTGAAAAATTGGTTGTACTCCAAGATGGATTTTAAAAATGGAATGAGATACAACTACACTTCTATTAGAATGGCTAATATCACCACCACCCCACCACACCCCCCAAAAACTAACAATACCAAATACTGGCAAAGATATGGAGCAATAGGAACTCTTATTCCTTGCTAGTAGAAATGCAAAATAGTACAGCCTCTTTGGAAGTCAGTTTGGCAATTTCTTACAAAGCTAGTCTTCCACATGGTCCAACAATTGTACTCTTAGATATTTACCCAGTGGAGTTGAAAATTTACATCCTTACAAAAATCTGAACAAAAATATTTACAGTGGCTGATGGTGTAGCACCTCAGGCATTTGACTGCTAAGGAGAAGGCTGGCAGTTCAAACCCACAAGCCACTCCTTGGAAGGAAGACTGGGCAATCTACTTCTGTAGAGATATCACCTCGAAAACCCAAGGAGGGGTTGCTATGAGTCGAAATAGACTCAACGGCAGTGAGTTTGGGTTTTTTTTTGTTGTTGTTGTTATTCATAATTAACAAAATGTGAAATGACTGAGATGTCCTTCAGTAGGTGAATGGATAAACAAAACATGGTACATCCACACAGTGGAATACTATTCAACAATGAAAAGGAGTGAACTATCAATCCACACACCAAAATGAATGAATCTTAAATGCATATTGCTGAGCCAGTGTGAAAAGGCTACATACGATATGATTTAATTTTCTGACATTCTAACAAACATGAAACTATAAAGACAATAAATAGTTCAATGGCTGCCAGGGATTTAGAAGAGGAAAGAAGGCTGAATAGGGGAAGCACATAGGATATTTTTTTTAGGGCTCTGAAATTGTTTTGTATGACACTGTAGTGATGGAGACATGACACTATGCATTTATCGAAACATGTTGAATTTTATAGCACAAATGTTAACCTGAATGTATGTAGGTTTTAAAAAATGAATTAGAATCCTAGAATGGAATCCAGTTTGTGACAAAAGAATCTGTTACATATGTGTGACGTAACCTTACTGAAGGATGCTGACCCCAGAAACATTAGAAATGAGTAGAGTCTATAAGACTAGTGACAAAAGAAGCTGTATAAGCACTGTACTTTAGGTGATAAAATTGTTTCTCACAGGGGTGCAGGTTAAGAATTTTGATACTGCTCTACATGCATACTGGGATTAAAGGAATTAGCAAGCAGATGGTGGATGATAGGAATCAGGTTTCTTACTGTTGGAATGGGAAGTTACAGATAGGCTTGCTTTCCAAGCCTAGAATGAAATGTGGTACTGCATGAGAGTTAATACAAGATATCAGTGTTTAGCTTAATATCAATATAGATAAATACAGAAATAATTATGGATATGTGTACACATGCAGGTTAGTATACACTCATCCCAAGCTCCGCCCACTGTGAGGGCCTAGAAGCAATGACACTCCAGTAGCAGCAAGCACACCCAGTGTTCAGATCTCGATTTATAATGCCATTCTCCAATAGAGAGAACTAGAGTTACTTAATGAAATGGCTGAGCCTTGGGCTGGGGCAAGGTCTATACAAAATGAACCTGGAGCATCTGTGTTGTTGCTGTTGGGTGCCGTCGAGTCAGTTTTAGACTCATAGCAACCCAATGTGACAGAGTGGAACTGCTCCATAGGGTTTTCTTGACTGTAATCTTTATGAGAGCAGATTGCCAGGTCTTTCTCCTAAGAGCTAGTAGGATGTTGGAACTGCCAATCTTTCTTTCACTTAGCAATTGAGCACTTAACCAGGGCTCCTTGGAGCATCTTGTGGTGACAGAAAATAAGGAAGTACTAAAAAAAAAAGATGAGATTATGTCAAAGAGACATAGGAGCAAACTGAAAGAATTCTCAGCGGCCAAAGCTAGAACTATTTGAGAAAAATATATACTATTGGATTATAAACCAAAATATAAAATAAATACTCATGTAGCTGATGTATGTATATAAATGTATATAAATACAGATATTTATTGTATGTGGTATATATAATGAATAAATAAATAAATGGGAGGTGATTAGAAAAATCTGTGCAGAAGAATTCTAAATAATTTATGTAGGTATTTTTCCCTTAAGGAGATAGAACATAACTCTCCACCTTTAGGTATGAGCTGTGATTGGTGACTTGTCTCCAAAGGGTACAGTATGAGAAGGTTGGGGGTGGGAAGCAATGTTACAGTGGAGAAACCTGACACAGTACTTCAGCCAGGCAATCAAGTTTAACATGTTGTTGTTGTTGTTAAGTGCCGTTGAGTCGTTTCCGACTCATAGCGACCCCATGCACAGCAGAACGAAACACTGCCCGATCCCACGCCAGCCCCACAATCCCTGCTATACTTGGGCCCATCATTGCAGCCACCGTGTCAATCCATCTCGTTGAAGGCCTCCCTCTCTTTCGTCGACCCTCCACCCCACCAAGCATGACATCCTTCTCCAGGGAATGGTCCCTTCTGACAACATGACCAAAATAGGTGAGACAAAGTCTGGCCATTCTTGCTTCCAAGGAGCATTCTGGCTGCACTTCCTCCAGGACAGATCTGTTAGTTCTTTTTGCAGTCCATGGTACTTTCAGCATTCTTCGCTAGCACCACAACTCAAAAGGATCAACTCTTCTTCGGTCTTCCTTATTCATTGTCCAGCTCTCACATGCATACGAGGCAATTGGAAATATCATGGCTTGTGTCAGGCGTACCTTAGTCCTCAAGGAGATATCCTTGCTCCTCAGCACTTGATACAGTTCCTTCGCAGTTGACTTTCCCAATGCTACAAGTCGTCTAATGTCCTGACTGCATAAGTCATGTATATAGCATGTACACTTGACATGACGTGATAAGAAATAGACTTCACCTCTGTGGTCTTCCTCCCAAAATTTCATACCCCCAGCATAATCAGAAGAAAAATATCAAACAAACCAAAATTGAGTGACCTTTTACAAAACAACTGACCAGTGTTCCTCAAAATATGTCATTACAAATAAGTCTGAGAAAATGTCAGTCTAAAGGAGCTTCAGCAGATATGATAACTCAATATATTAAGGTATTCTGGACTAAAGCCTAGGACAGAAAAAGAACAATAGGTTAAAACAAAGGAAATCTGAGTGAAGTATGAACTTAGTAATAATGTATCAATATTGATTCATTAGCTATTACTAATGTGCCACAGTGATGTAAGCTGTTAACAGTAAGGGAACTCTCTACACTAGCTTTGCAGTTTTCTGTAAATCTAAAGCCACTCTATAATCAGAAGTTTGTTACAATGGATGGAAGAACATATCTAATATTTATACTGAGTTGAACAAAATTATCATTCACCAGAATTTCTCTGAATGTCATCAGAAATCCAATGATTGATTTGAAAGATACATTTTGATGAGTACTTTTAGACTTGAGAGCAAGTCTCCAAGGGCATGCCTCAAAACAACAAAAGTGAATGGGATATATTGTGCATGTTCTGTTCCTCAGAGGGATCCAAGAGAGAAGTGTGGGGGAGAAGGGAGGTGAAATCAAGGGGACAGCAGTAGGAAAATTGTGATGGGGTACAGCAATGCTTCCACAGTCTTCATGTCTTCAATAAATTCTCCATGGTCATGGAATGCTTAGTAGGGGTACATTCCGCCCCCCCATAGAAACCTGATGGAGAGTCTGAGTTTCAGGTTGGGGTAAAGAAAGAGGAATCAAGGAAGTGAAAAAATGTTAACTTCACTAGAAATAAATGGGAACCTCCAGAAGTGCATTGAATTATTCCAGTCATGGAATAGAGGGTTTCAAGAAAATGGGACCTAGATGTCAAGAGGCATGAAAAGGTGGCAAGAACACCCCCAGATGATGTGTGGATAAATATTGTTTTAAATTGTTGATCCAAACTGCAAATTATTCCTTAATTACTTAAGAGTTGACAGCTGTCTCTAAACATTGGCAGGCTATTCACTGGTTGAGAGCATCACTCTGAATCAGTGTTATTGCTTCTACCTTTCTGTGTGTCTCTCTCTCTCTCTCTCTCTCTCACACACACACACACACACACACAACCACATGGCGTGGAGTTAGCAAATGTGTGAAGCAGGCTAGTGCCATTGTTTTTTCTCTTCTTCCCATTTCACCAGCTTCCAATGGCTTTTTCCCCAAAACTCCATTTATTCAATATTCCTTACAACTCCTTTAAGTCAATAACACCATAGTTTGAACAATTACGTTCTAAAGGCATTTGAACTTAAAAAAAAAAATAGAAAAATTCAGAGAAAGTAGCTAATAAATTGTTTTGTAACTATTTTTAGTGTTTTCATTATTATAAATGCATATCTAAAACAACATATGCCAACTCAACATTTTTCAAATGTATAATTTAGCGATATCAATTATATTATTTGTACAACAATCACCCATAATCATTGCCAAATTTCCCATCACTCTAAATAGAACCTCACTGCTTCCTAAATCTAATGCTTTTAGACTGTGGTTTAACACAGATTGACAGGTATTTTGGGTGAGCTGAAGTTTTCGTGATCTCAATCTAAAAAAATCTGCCATTGAAAACCCTATGGAGCACAATTCGACTCTGACATACATGGGGAAGTCATGATCTGGAGTCAACTCAATAACAACTATTTTGTTTTAGGTTTTTTGCATGATATTAAAATCATACATTTGTGCAATGGTTCTCAAAGTGTACTCCCAGACCCGTAGCAGCAGCTGTACCTGTACGTGGGAAGTTAAAAAAGAAATGCAAATTATTGTCCCCACCTCTGACTGCTGAAGTCAAGGGCAAACAAACAAACAAAAACTCACTGCCATCAAGTCAGGTTTCTGAGGCGGTAAATCATTACGGAAGTAGAACGCCCCCATCTTCCTTCCATGGAGTGGCTGAATGGGTTTGAACAACCAACCTTCTGGTTAGCAGCCAAGTGTCTTAGGCAGTGTGCCACCAGAGCTCCTTGATCTTAAGGATAGGGCTCAGCAGTTTAAGTTTGTTTTCTAACAAGCTTTCCAGGTGATTCAAAGAGCTTCAGTACTACAATAGCTTCTAACCAAAAGGTCAGTGAGTCAAACACACCAGCAGACCAGGCAATCTGTTCACATGAAGTTTATAGCCTAGAAAACCCTATCAGGCAGCTGTACTCTGTCACATGGAGTCACTATGAGTCAAAATTTACTCAACAGCACCCAACACTGCCACTAGGTGATTCTAATGCTCACTTAAGTTTAAGACCATTGATTTAGTGAACTCCAATTCTTCCCCTGGAAGCCAAAGAGTGGGGAGGAGTCATGCATTATATGGTGTTTACAAATCTGATTGCATTAGAATCACAGGGGAACATAAAAACAAAACAACAACAACAACAAACACTGCCTGCACTCCATCCCCAGAGATTCTGATCCATATGCTATCTTTTTAAACAGTCTTCATGCAATTTTTAATGTATGCAACAAGTGGTGAGAATCCTTTTTCAAGGATTCAAACCCAGGCCTTTCTAAGGACCCCAGCCTATACACACACACACACACACACACACACACACACACACAGAGATATATATGTGAGTACGTATCACAATGACCTTGAGGGTTCCTCCAGACACAAATTCTAACAGTTTCCCAGAAAATCTGCTGTTACTTGTCCAGTGACTGCACTCTGAGAATCCCTGCTCTAAAAGACCAGAGTGTATGACTGCTACCCCTAAACACACCGTTACTTCCATGGCTAACCTACCTAGCTGGTAAAACGAGTTGCCATCAAGATTACACTCATGGCAACCCCATGTGTGTCAGAGCAGAACTGTGCTCCATAGAGTTTTCAATGACTGAATTTTTGGAGGTAGATCATTAGGTCTTTCTACCTAGGCACTTCTGGGTGAGTTTGAACCACCAACCTTTTGGTTAGCAGCCAAGTGCATTAACTGCCTGTACCACTAAGAGACTCCTCCATTATGTTTAACCCCCACCCCCACCCCCAGTATAGGCAGGGGCACTTATTATGAGCATCAGGTTGGATTTTCTTTGAAATATGAGAACATTAGAATCATAAGAATTATCTATATGTACTTCTATATAAAAGCCTTGGCCTGTCCCCTTGCCAGTCTCCCCATCAATTCCACCTTTCACTTTCTACATTTTCCATACACACACACTACACACTGTACTAGGCTGAATAATGATCCCTAAAAATACACAGGTTGTGTAATGGTTAAGATTATGTGTCACCTTGGCCAGGCCATGATTCTCAGTGGTTTGGCAGATACTATGTAACCATTCTCCACTTTGTAATCTGGTGAGAGCAACCTATCAGTTGAAAAGGGAGTTTCCTTCGGGGTGTAGCCTGCATGCAATATATATGGATGTTCTAGCAAAGCTTTCTCTCTCTCTTCATTCCGTATTCAATCCTGCATTTGCCTCATCCTCCTCTATCTTTGGTTCTTGGGACATGAGCCAGAACCCTGCTGCCTGACCTGCAGATTTTGGTTTTGTTAGGCCCTTCTACTACAGCAGTCAGGAGCGGGCCTCCAAACTTGATCATTCTGGTTCAACCTCCCACTGAAAATTTTCATTTCCACCCCAAATATACTGAATCAAAATCTGCAATTTAGCATAACATTATAACATATGTATGCATTAGAGTCATGTGGGGATCTGTCATTGATTGAATTGTATTCCCCCAAAAAATATGTGTCAACATTGCTAGGTCGTGATTCTCAGTGGTTTGACAGTTATGCAATGATGTACACATCCCCCATAATGTAATCTGATGTGATCAGCCAACCAGTTGTAAGGAAATTAGGGTGGGATGCTATACTCGAACTCAGGTCACAGCCTGATTCCATGTAAGGGAAGTTTCCCTGTGTACAACCTTCATCGTCTTTTATCTTAAAAGAGATAAAAAGAGAGAGAAGCAAGCAGAGAAGGAGAGAACTACTCCCACCAAGAAAGAAAAGCCAGAGTGGAGCAAGTCCTTTGGACTCAGGGTCTCTGTACTGAGAACCTCCTAGACCCAGAGGAAGATTGATACAAAGACACATGGAGATCTCCAAGGGAGAGCAGGCTTATAGATGTTGAAAGAAGATAAGAACCTTCCTCTCGAGCTAACAGAGAGAGAAAGCCTTCTTCTAGAGATGGTACTCTGAATTTGAACTTCCAGCCTCCTAAACTGTGATAGAATAAATTTGTTCATTAAAGGCATTCACTTGTCATATTTCTGCTATAGAAGCAGTAGATAACTAATACAGGATCTATAAGAATCATCTGGGTTTCTTGTTTAAATGCAGATTCTGATTCAATATATCTGGAGGGGAAATGCAAATTTTCAGCAGGAGATTGAGCAAATGAACTGGTTTGAAACCCAGGTCAGGAGAAGCCTGTCTCTGCAATCTGACCCATGGATTTGGCACTTCTCATCTTTCACATATGTGTGAGCCATTTATTTGAAATAAATCTCTTTATCTTAATTGTGTTCATGAGAATCTGTACAGAGACAAAAAGGCAGTTGTTTGAACAGAACATGGGGATATTACATGGTTTAAAATCAGAAAAGATGTGTGTCAGGATCATATTCTTTCACCATACTTAATCAATCTATATGCTGTGCAAATAATCTGAAAAACTGGACTATATGAAGAAGAACATGGCATCAAGATTGGAGGAAGACTCATTAACAACCTGTCATATGCAGATGACACAACCCTGCTTGCTGAAAGGGAAGAAGACTTAAAGTGGTTATTGAAAAGATCAAAGACTCCAGCCTTCAGTACGGATAAAGGAAACAAAATTCCTCACAACCGGACCAATAAGCAACATCATGATAAACAGAGAAAAGATTGAAGTTGTCAAGGATTTCATTTTACTTGGATTCACAAGCAACGCCCATGGAAGCAGCAGTCAAGAAGTCAAACCATCTATTGCATTGGGCAAATCTCCTGCAAAAGACCTCTTTAAAGTGTTAAAGAGCAAAGATGTCACTTTGAAGACTGAGGAGAAGCTGATCCAAGCCACAGTATTTTCAATAGCCTCATATGCATGTGAACTGTATAGTAAATAAAGAAGTCCATAGAAGAATTAATGCATTTGAATTGTGGTGTTGGCAAAGGTATTCAATGTCCCATGGACTACTAGAGGAGCTCTGGTAGCATAGTGCCTAAGGCACTTGACTGCTAACCAGAAGGCTGGCGGTTCAAACCCACCAGCCACTCCTCGGAAGGAAGGTTGGGCAATCCTACTTCCGTAGTGATACTGCCTCAGAAACCCAAGGAGGGGTCGCTATGAGTCTGGGCTGACTCGACGGCAAATAACAACAACAACAACAACAATGGACTACTAGAAGAATGAACAAATCTATCTTGGAAGAAGTACAGCTGGAATACTCCTTAGAAGCAAGAATAATCAGACTTCATCTCTCCTACTTTGATCATGTTGTTAGAAGGGACCAGTCCCTAGAGATGGATATCATATTTGGGAAAGGGGAGGGTCAGTGGAAAGGGGGAAGACTCTCAATGAGATGGATTGACACAGTGGCTGCAAGGATGGGCTCAAGCATGGCAACAATTATGAGGAGTCTATAAGACTGGGAAGTGTTTCATTCTGTTCATATGGTTCCTTTGAGTCAGAACTGACTCAAGGGCACCTAACAACAACAACACAGATTTATACATACACTTTCATTGGTTTTGCTTCTCTAGAGAATAGCTTAAGACATTTGGTATTGAGAGTGGCTCTAGAGGAGCAAAATCGGATGAGTTTTCTGAATTTGTCCTCAAGTCTGGGTAGTCTTAAAGGTTCTGATGATTCTATCTCGACTGGTGATGAGGGCACTACTTATCCATGGCATGAGGTGGCAACAGAAATACTCAAAATATCACCATCACTGGATCAAATATTTGTGAGAGATGGGCTCTAGGTGATTGCATATTTTATAATTTTCTACAATTTTGTCAGAATGAGAAGTATAAGGAAACTGGTTGGTTGGTCCTACTTTCACTAGAAAAAGTGGTGAAAGAAAGGGCTGAGCTCAAGGCTTCAGAGTCACAGCTCAAGCACTGCAGAAAAACCTGAATGTTGCCACTTGTGCCCTGAAAGAAAGCCTTATTTCTTGTAGTAATGGAGCTAATGTTGCTGAAAACCAAACCCAGATCTTATTGTAAGGATGGGTGGATTATTATGTCAATTGAATTCCCGACCTTGAATCATGTCTGAAGTTAAAGTGAGGGCACTGATTGGGAAGAAATGGGATCCTGAAACTTAGATGAGGATAGAAGAGGGAGAAAGGAAGAAGACAATGTGACCACTAGAGCAAGATGCTATGTTGCTAGATGTGAAGATGGAAGAATGACCATAAGCCAAGGAATGTAGCTCTGGAAACTGAAAAAGTCAAGGAAAGGGATTCTCCCTAGAGCTTCCAGCGGGAGTGCAGCCACCTTGATTTTGGCCAGTGAAACTGATTTCAGACTTCTGACCTCAAGAACTGTTAAGAGAATAAATGTATGTTTTAAGTCACTGAGTTGGTGGTAATTTTTCACAGCAGCCACAGGAGACTAATACACACACACACACACACACACACACAATTTAAAAGATGCAAGAAGCCGTGGGACGAATCATAAATACATCATACACAATGTGTGGAGTTTTACAATATATTTTCTTATAGGTAATCTGATCTTCACAATTCTCTTAGGTAATAAAGGAAGGTACCAGTAGTATTCCCATTTTACACATGAGGAAACAGTTTTGGCCACTGTCACATTATCAGTAGGTAGGAGATCTGGGATTCAAACCCAGATTTCCGGATACAAAGCTCAGGGCATTTTCCACAATGCATTGTTTTTCATGTTTTTTAAGCTCCTCCCCTCTGCCAGTTTAGCACCTTCTCAAAGTCAATCTATTTTCTTGAGAATAACTTAACTTTCTGTTTGACACCTGCAAGAAATCACTTCCTGAGCTTCCCTCTCTTAAACTGTTTTTCATCACTTCATCAGTTGGCAAACACTGCTGCTCAGAAAGTGCCAAGACATCTGCCTGCAAACATTGTCCCCAGGAAACCAGGTCCTCTGATATTATAGCCACCGCTTTCCCCAGCCAGGGGCCACAGAACGCTTTTGAAGACATGTAGGAGAGGAATTGGGGTGGTAGCAGCATGCTGAACAAAAATTTGCCTTTCAGAACACTTCCCACTTAAGCCTGTTAAACCCATGAGTTTTAAACACTTCCCCTCACCAGCTAGTTACTGCTTGTTCCACTCTCCTGAATTCAAAGATTCCTTGCATAGAGAGACAACTTGTCACAGGCCAGGCAAGGTCATATCTATGGGCCAAGCACTCAGATAGGAGACAGGAAGCAAATTGTTCTCAAAGGTAAAGTGATAACATGCTTGTTTCCTATAGAGACATATGTGTCTTATACACTGACAGGGTCAGCCACATTCTGCAAAGTAGAGAAACAAATCCATTTGCTACAACAGACTGTTCATGGCTTTGGTTGACTCACCTGGGGTCACCTACCTTGCAGATGGCAGGCTTTTTGCCTGGTTATGGAACTTGGCCTCTTAAGAGTTTGACAGCATCTGGGCATTTTAAGAACCATCTTAAGAGCAAGAAAGACAAAAAACAGCTTCTCCAGGGGGTGAAATGACATCATAACGCATTTTAAAGAATGCTTACTGACAGTTCTTGTACCTAACTCTGGTTCCTCCTCTGAGAAGCAGCAAGAGGGAATAATGATAGAAATTCTCTTTAAAAGGGAAGTGGAAAATGCTCTGCAGTTAAAGTTTATAGTGAGGTAGCATTTATGTTTAAATAACATGTGGCATTTTATAGGCTCTATGCTACTCAACACAGTTGAAAATGGGTCTTTCTTATAGCAGGATATAATGGATAGAAATGTTCCTTGATGAGTGTGCTTCTGCCTGGGGGTAGACAAGCATGAGAGTAAAGTATATGTGTAATATTCTGGTGTGTTTGAGGTACTGAATTAAACACATATATCCTGTGTTAAGTAAAGGTCAGGGGTCCTAATTTTCCTTTTATCATGGAAAATTTTGATCACAGGATAATACTTACTAATAGCAGCCACCAAACCCACCAGCCACCCCTCGGAAGGAAGGTTGGGCAATCCTACTTCCATAGTGATACTGCCTCGGAAACCCAAGGAGGGGTCTCTATGAGTCAGGTTTGACATAACAACAACACGTGTGTGATATACTTTACAGTTACAACTTCATGAAATCTCCCCTAACAAGCCGGTGAGGTAGGTCAATTTCTTTCATTGTGCAGATGAAGAAATGAGGGTACAGTCTTTAAGAAGCTTGCCTAAGGTAATTCAATTGGTAAGTGGCAGGCTCAAGATTTGAACCCAAGGTGTCCATAGCAAATGGAGGCCAAATAACCCCAAAAGCTTGTTGCAATCAAGCTCAAATTTGTATACATCCATTGATTCAAAAAACACCCCAAATAAGCAGATTTTTAGCAACATATGCATATATCTGTTCATGTCATGGCTCTTATTTCTTATTTCTCTCTTTCTCTCTCTCTCTCTCTCTCTCTCTCTCTCTCTCTCTATATATATATATATATATATATATATATATACACACACACACATATATGGGAGCTCTGGTAGCCTAGTGCCTAAGGCACTTGTCTACTAACCAGAAGGCTGGTGGTTCAAACCTACCAGCCACTCCTTGGAAGGGAGGTTGAGCAATCTACTTCCGGAGTGATACTGCCTCAGAAACCCAAGGAAGGGTCACTATCAGTCAGGTCTGACTCAACAGCACATAACAACAATGACAACAACACTTTGGTCAAGTTGTCAAAATGGAGGGACCATTCCTTGGAGAAGGATAACATGCTTGGTAAAGTAAAAACCCAAAATCAAGCCAAGCTCACTCTCATCAAGTTGATTCTAACTCATAGTGACCCCTACTGGGTTTCCAAGGCTGTAAATCTTTAAAGAAGTAGATCACTCTGTCTTTCATTCCATGGGGTTTGAACTGCTGACCTTCTTGTTAGTACCCAAATGCCTTATCCACTACACCACCAGAGCTCCTTTGGTAAAGTATAATGTCGGCAAAAAAAGGGAAGACCTTCAACAAGATGGATCAACACAGTGGCTACAATAATGGGTTCAAGCACAGCAAGGATTGTGAGGATGGCACAGAACCAGACAGTGTTTCATTCTGTTGTGATAGGGTTGCCATGAGTCAGAGTCAACTCGATGGCACCTAACAACAAGATGCTGTTGCCTTTGGAGATTTCTGACCCAGAGACTCCCCCCACCAACTTGCTTCAGGAGGACATCACCACCTTGGGCCATGTAAGCTTTCCCTCCATTCATGTCTCTTCTACTCTCTCCAACCCCCTCTACCTCCCCACTTTCCCAGCCCCCACCCCACTAGCTTTCAGACCCTCTTTCCCTCTGGTGGGTCTCTACATCACTTGCCTCTGGAAGATCTCCTGCTTGGGGGATTATACCCTGAATTTGATTATCAATGTGTTGGCCTCAATAAATAGCTTATTACACAGTTGGTATCTCATGTTTATAAGTTTTTCCTTGATCAATCCTAAATGCCCTCAAACTCACTGCAACACCCCAATATACCACATTTTAATGACAAGAAGAACCTTCTCCATATACCACTTATCCAATCACTTGCCATCTCCCTGCCACCTCACCCACTCCCACTCCCACTTTCTTTTCACAGGAAGCCATTTGTCTCAGGGAACCAGGTAAAAGAGGTGAGGCTCTGAGAGAATCAAGAACTTGCTGAAGATCATACAACTACACAAACTGGTCATTTGGCTCCAAGGCCCATACTCTTAGTCATTTTGCCAAACTAGGGATAAAAATAGAGCCTAACATTTAGGCATTGCTCCTGTGTTTTTGTTTTTGTTTTGTTTTAATGAGGAAAATATACTCAATGTTCTTAGTTTAATGCCTACCACATAATTAGCCCTCAATAAACATGAACTGGTATTATTACTAGTTGTTGTTGTTAGGTGCCATCAAGTTGGTTCCAGCGCATAGTGATCCCATACACAGCATAACAAAACATTGCCCAGTTGTTGCTATGTTTGAGCCCATTGTTGCAGCCACTGTGTCAATTTATCTTGTAGAAGTCTTCTCTTTTCACCGACCCTCTACTTTAACAAGCATGATGTCCTCCAAGCACTGGTCCCTCCTGATAACATGTGCAAAGTACTTGAGATGAAG
>NW_006921604.1:21236371-21245787 GCF_000298275.1 Orycteropus afer afer
CAACCTTCCTTCCGAGGAGTGGCTGGTGGGTTTGAACTGCCAGCCTTCTGGTTAGCAGTCAAGTGCCTTAGGCACTATGCTACCAGAGCTCCCTTAGAAATAAAATATACATTTTATATATTTGTATACAATAAAAATTCTATTTTCCTTTTCATTTCAGACTAATGGGATATAACCTCACATTGAGTTCTCTCTCGCTAACCAAGTTAGAATGCACCAACAATGCTATGATCACATGACTTATGACTTATCTTGTCCTGACCACTGCAAAGCGAACCAAAACGTGTCTCCTGATTGAATATACCTTTATATTTGTATCAAGCTCTTTACGATCACTCTGGACCCCATCATGTATCAGCAGTACTCCAATGAACTGCGAAAACTTGCAAGTTTTAAAGTATTATTTCAAGGCAAAAAACACTACTGGAGATCTGCAAAGGACCCGTCAACAAACATCATATGATGAATGAAATTATTTCTGACTGCTTTAGGGGTACTATTTCTTTTAACTATCTCTGAGCTAAAGAAGAAAATTACGTGTTCCAAATAAAATTTTTTTACTCTCTAATTTTCAAGTATAAATATTTGTGTTAATGTCCAAATTTGAATGCAAATTTTATTTTACAAATTTTATTTGCTTTATAAATTTTTATTTTCATTTATTCAAATATATTTGCCATGGTAGAACCAAATTTAAAAAGTGATATAATTTTACATCCAGGTAAAATGAAGTGGCAACAACCCAGTGGACCACAAAAATGAAAGTCTACAGAAGATAAAAAAAAGAAAGGATTTGTGAATTTCTAAAGACAATTTCAAAATTAACTTCCTTTCTAATATATAGCATAGTGCCTAAGGCCCTTGACTGCTAACCAGAAGGCTGGTGGTTCAAACCCACCAGCCACTCCTCAGAAGGAAGATGGGGCAATCTATTTCTGTAGTGATACTGCCTCGGAAATCCAAGGAGGGGTCGCTATTGAGTCGGGGCTGACTAGACAGCACATAACAACAACAACAGCAATTGTAATTTGGGTGAAAGTTTACAGAACAAATAGATTTTCCATTCAACAATTCATACACATTTTGTTTTGTGACATTGATTGCAATCCCCACAATGCAGCATTCTTCCCACTTCCTCCCTGTGTTTACTTTTTCCATTAGTCCTTCTTACCCATCCCTTTTTGTCTTCTGAGCTTTATCCCTGACCAAGGGCTGCCCTTTTGATCTCTCATGATTGATTATTTCTCCTATGGAGTGTTACCTCATTAGTGTTATTGTTCACCTTATAGGCCTAACATTTGCCTATCATTTGGCCTAGCAGGGAGTGGGGTAGAAGAGGGGTCAGTTCAGTTCCGGGCTTGAAGGATATCTAAGGACCATAGTCGTGGGGGTTCCATCTATCTCTATCAGACTAGTAAATCTGGTTTTTGTTTTTGTTTTATTTTATGATTTTGAGCTTTGTTCCACATTTTTCTCCCATTCTATCCAGGGCCTCCTCCCTTTCAGAGCAGTCAGCAATAAGCCACTCTTACTTCTAAGGAGCATTCTGGCTGTACTTCTTCAAGATAGCTTTCTTCATTATTCTGGCATTATTCTGGCAGTCCATGCTATATTCAATATTCTTCGCCAACGTTGTAATTCAAAGCCATCAATTCTTCTTCAGTCTTTATTACTGGTACTAAATATTAAATAACACAAAATTGCAGTTTGAACACTGTTTGCTATTGGGTTTTTTCCATCTTCTATTCTTGCTGTAACATGTCACTTTTTATTTCTAGCTCTGTGTTCCTATATTAATCTTTTATTTTATTTTACACACAACTGAAAGAACAAATAAACCAAAAAATAAAAAAATAAAAAACCCAAACTCAGTGCCATCAAGTGGATTCCAACTCATCGCAACCCCCAAGGTGATAAATTGTTATGGAAGTTGATTGCCAATCTCACTTCCACAGAGTTGCTGGTGAGTTTGAGCTACTAACCTTCTGATTAGCAGTCAAATCCCTTAAGTCACTATACCACCAGAGCTCCTTGAAAGAACTAGTACAGGAGACCAATTTTGAGTTTCTTATCTTAGGCCAACATAGTCTCCATTAAAAACACCCAACAGCCTACAGTGAAGAGATGGACCCAAATGTCCATGTTTGTACCTTGTAACTTATGGACATCTTGGCCATAGGTGTTTGGAGCAGGGGTTGACACTTGACCCAATCATAAATTGGGCTGAATCAATCAGATTTTCTCTTAGGAAATTGGAATCCATAATCTGAGACACTGAGATAAAGATGATTGCTTGAACTCAAAGGTCTTGTAGACTTAGTGCTGGAGTCAGCTCCTGGATAAATCAAAACCACCTTTCAACAAAAGCTGTGAAGGAGCAGAGGAGCCCTGGTGGAGCATTGGTTAAGTGCTGGGCTACTAAGGGAAAAGTTGGCAGTAGGAACCTGTTCGGTGGCTCCACAGAATTATGGCCTAGAAAGCCCTATGGAGGAGTCCTGCTCCGTCACATGGGGTCACTGTGAGGTGAAATTCTAACAACAACAGTAACAGTGGAGCAGAGAAGCTACTATTCTTTTAGAAAGGTGGGTCCTTTGGATAAATATGAGAGAATGGAACAGATGCAAAGAGAGATCATGCAATTTCACTAAAGGCGAGGAGAGTAGCTTCAATCCTTAAAATTTAATTCCCACCTAGAAGTAGCCTGATTATACTTTACTTTCTGTCCCTGGGTTACTGAAGGAGCCCTGGTAGTGCATAGTTAAGTGCTGGCCTGTTAACTGAAAGGTTGGTGATTCAAACCCACCAGCTGCTCCACAGGAGAAAGATGTGGCAATATCAACTCAATAGCAATGGGTTTGGGGTTTCTGAGAGATTGCCTAGAGGAAATATTTTAACTAACTTTTTTTTTTTTTGCTTGAGCTGCTTTGAGTGGGTTTCTCTTTCTTGCAATGTACTTGACATAAACTGTGCCTCTCCTGTAGATTAAACCCCCTGAGCTTTCTGACAATGCTCTCATAAGATCTAAGCAGTAAAAGTTGGGAGAGTTATCTAGTACAGTGATTCTCAAAGGGGGTCTACAGATCCCCAGGTATCTTTGAAACCTTTTCTAGGGATTTGCTATCAAAATATTTTCCTAATAATACTAGTCATAATGATACAAAGGTAAAAGATCTATTCAAAGTGCAAGATGGATCAATGGATTTTAATGTGACAGTATGAAAAATGTATTGATATAATTTGAGATTTCACTTGTAGAGCTTTGGTAACAACAACAACAACAAATATCCACAATTACCTAAAAAGACTATTAAATTACTCTTTCCTATTCCAACCATATATCTTGTGAAGGTGAATTTTTTCATGCACTTCAACCAAAACAACAGAGGGCAACAGATTGACTAGAGAAGGAGATATAAGAATCTATTTGTCTTCTATGAAGTGAGATACTAAAGAGGCTGGCAAAAATGTAAATAAAACCATAAATATAATTAATAAATATTACTTATACTAACACGAAATGGGTTTATAGTTTTAAATAAATTAACAAATACTTTAATAGTATCTTAATTACAATTTCAAATATAATAAACATTGATAGATATAACCTAGATAAACAAAAGCTCTTTGGGCTTCACAAACATTTTTAAGAGTACAAAGAGGTGAACACTCGCTTTGGACATGCTATTAGGAAGGACCAATCCCTGGAGAGGTACATCATACTTGGTAAAATAAAACAAAAAAACCCCAAAACCGTTACCCTCAAGTTAATTCAACTCATAGTGGCCCTATAGGATAGAATGTAACTGCCTCATAAGGTTTCCAAACCTGTAAATCCTTACAGGAGCAGACTGCCATATCTTTCTCCCACAGAGTGCCCGATGAGGTGGAATTGCCAACATTTTGATTAGCAGGCAAGTGCTTACTTAATTTACCACCAGGGCTCCCCTGGTAAATTAGAGGGTCAGCAAAAAAGAAGGAGACCTCAACGATATGGATTGATACAGTGGCTGCAACAATAGGATCAAATACAGCAACAATTGTGAAGATGCAACAATACCAAAACAGTGTTTCATTGTGTTGTGCATAGGGTCACTATGAGTCAGAACTGACTCAATGGCACCTAACAATAATGAGGTGCTGAGACCAAAAACTTTGAGAACCTACTACTAATGTAGTCCAACCACCTACATGACTCCAGAGTTCCTTCAGCATTCCTGAAAATGGCTTAGTACTTTCCTGGAATAAGAAGTTTTCCAACCATCTCATTTCTGAAATCTGGATCTTTATAAGCTTCACCCATTGGCCTCATTTCTATCTGCAGAAATGACACGAAATAACATGTTCCTTCAGACATGTGAAGGATCTTTTGTTTTATAAAATGATGAACTCTTCCTTTCACCTGGTTCTGTTTCCATGTGAAGGTGGTCCAACTTCTTCAACTCCTCTGACCTGGGTTAATGGAGCCTTCATCATTATACTTGCTCTTACTTTTGTTACCTATTCCAGTTTTCACTGTTCTAAGAGGATTTCTCAAAATTTGTTCCAAGATTAAAAGTATTTTGTAATTGGTGGATGTTTCTATAAACCTGACCCTAGAAAAGTTGAGCATTTCTATAGTAAATATTAACCAGATTCAGTCATGAAGCTATGAATTTTGTGTCTTCTTGGTATATCTGTATTAGTATTTGTAACCATTCCCTTGCCTTTCTTTTTTGTTTTGTGAAATGATGAACTCTTCCTTTCACCTGGTTCTGTTTCTACCTGGAGGTAAATCTACTAGAATAATATGCCTGTTCTCTTGTTTCATATTCCTTTCTCCCCAGAAAAGGAAGGGAGACTTATCTACACTCAAGTGAGGCAGCCCTGTGGATTTCCAGTTCTGAATACCATGGGGTATGGGAGCGGTGGTAGAATTCTCCCTTTCTGTTTAGCAGACTCTGGTTCCATTCCTGCCTGATGTCCCTCATTTACAGCCACTGCCTTTCTGTTAGTGGAGGCTCATGGGCTCCTTTGATGCTGAACAGGTTTCAGCAGAGCTTCCACACTAAGATAGACTAGGAAGAAAGACTTCGTGATCTACTTTTGAAAATAAACCAACAAAAACCTTTTGGATCACAATGGTTCAATCCATAACAAATCATGGAGATGGAACAGGACTGGGCAACATTTCATTCTGTTGTGCACAGGGTTGCCATGAGTCGGGGCCAACTTGACAACAATTAACAACTATAGCAGCTGCGATGGGATGTGCATTCAACTTAGAGGTTCAATATTCACAAGCCCACAGGCTGTCATATCAATCCGCTCTTTCTCCAACCTAGCCTTTTTCTGTAATGATGGTATTGGGGCTCATTCCTATGTCTATCTCTCATTTGGTCCCATAACCAGACAAGGAAAGAGGTATTGCTTATTGGTTTCCATCAAATTACAACTTTTTTTTTTTTTTTTTAATGAACTCACAGGCTTAAAAAAAAATATTAATTTAAATCTTTGTAGCAACAAACTTTGAATAATCATAAACCCAGGAAAAATACATTCTCTAGTTTTTAGTTCTGACCACTGATAAACTCTATGGACAGCAGTTAGGGAATTAGTTCCCACATGAACATGAGAACAGTTTAATGACAAGCGAGATTTGGCGAGGGGAGAGTGTATATACTACCTTAGCATTGGGCTCAGGGAGGGGAAAAGGCATTGAGAACAAGGCATGTGTCACATGTACATGTGGAGATAGCCGCACTGAAGCAGATGAAATATCAAGTCTCTGTTATTACCTTCTTACTCCGAGAACCTGAGTTTTTCCATCTGAAGGACTAGCATCTCTGATACACCATAAAGTGCTTTATGTACTTTTTCTCTTTTGCAAACTTTTGTGATTCCTGAGATTATAGAAGCCACAGAATCTCATATGTTGAGGCCAAGCCATCTAAGGTTGTTCCAAGATACTGACCTAAAAATAGCCCATCCCTTGGGTACAGACATAAAGGTCAAATTCATGAATATCAGGCACTTTTAAAAGTATAAATAGATAAAATCTTCAAGTTGTCCCACAAGGTTTAAAAAAAAAATGAGTAAGAACAGAGGGAGTTCAAGACAAACCCTGTTGTGCAAACACCAAGTTAGGTGGAAATTGGTAGTTACAGCTATAATAATTATGAATAAATATTAAAGAAGATTTATAGGTGGTAATCTAACTTTCTACTGTGACATTGTTTATTCATATTTATTTAGGAAGAATCTGGGGCACCCATTTAATTACTTTGTGGAATTTGTGCTCTGTCTTTTGATATTCATGATTTTCTCAGAACCCCTTAGAAAACTTACATGTCAGCTGCTGTCAATTAGTCTTAAAGAACAAACACAGCCATAGTCAGAGTTCTGCATAAACTGCTGGAAAAAAAAAAAGGTTTTGTGGTTTTGTGACCATCTGAGACAAACATTGGCTCCCCATCAGTCTCGTGGTCCTCTCCCTGCAGAAATTCTCATGGAGACTTACAGCAGCGACAGGACTATCCTGACATTTTCCTTACATGAGAATGAACAGAGAGTGATTGCAATCTGACCTTTCTGAAGACTGTGACTTGGCCTGAGGGAGGAAAGCCTAGTTGGACTTCACAGAGATTGGAACATGATTTATTATTGTTGAGGATAGTGATGCATGCTAGTGATAATTTATTAATCTCTCTTGAGCTACACTTTCCTTCCATTTTGTTCAATTTCCTTACAGGCTTCAGGAAGCTATTTAAAAAATGTTTAATGCCATTCCAATTAGGTTCAAAAATATTATAAAGTTTGAGTTGAACAATTCTTTATGTAACAGTGGGAAAACCTGAAGTTGGAAAACCTGACAGTAATCTGTTTCCATTTGCTGTCGGTTCTCGGTGCCTCAGTTTCTTCCTCAAAAGGGATAATCACGTCGTCCTTACTAATTACTGTAGAGAGTGAATTAGATGATATGTTTTTAAATGCAGGAGAATATGCACATGGAATGCCTTTTATGCTATGGGCACAGAGAAGATTCTCAGTTTTTCATTCTTCTTCTCTACTTGGTTCTTTTCTCTCTCCTTCCTTCTTTTCCTCCCTTGATTCTTCTTTCACTCAAACTCTCCCATCTTTTTATTGCTGGTGATCAAATGAATCATATAGCCAGATTAAGTTGACCTTTGATTTAGTGCATCTGCTTTACACAAAGTATTAATATTTATAATAACTAATATTTAGATCATGCTATACACTATTTGGGAGCTCTGGTAGCATAGTGCCTAAGGCACTTGACTGCTAACCAGAAGGCTGGCATTTCAAACCCACCAGCCACTCCTCAGAAGGAAGATGGGGCAATCTACTTCCATAGTGATACTACCTCAGAAACCCAAGGAGGGAGTTGGGTCCGACTCGATGGCCCATAACAACAACAACAACAACAACTACATACACTTATTTTATGCTAATCAAAAAGTCAGTGGTTCAAACTCAGCAGCTACTCCATGGGAGAAAGATGAGTAGCCTGCTTCCTTAAAGGTTTACAGCCTTGGCAACAGCATATCATACAAGGGGCTAATCTCTCAAATTTGTAGAAAACTTCAACACCTTAACAACAAAAAGACAAGTAATCCATTTAAAAAATAGGTAAAGCACATGAACAGACACTTCACCAAGGAAGATATTCAGGCAGCTAACAAACAAAAAAATGCTGAAGGCAATCATTAGCCATTAGGAGATGCTAGTCAAAACGAGATATCATCTCACCTCAGCACTAATAGCAAAGTTCAAAAAAACAGAAAACAACAAATGCTACTGGCAAGGCTGTAGAGAGAATGGAGCCCTCATTCACTGCTGGTGGGACTGTACAATGGTGCAACCACTGTGTAAAACTATAGTGCTTCCTTAAAAGGCTGGAAATAGAAATAACATATGATCCCACAATCCCACTACTAAGCATGTATCCTGGAGAAATAAGAGTCATGACACAAACAGATATATGCACACCCATATTCACTATTCACAGTAGTAAAAAGATGGAAACAAGCTCACTGCTCATCAACAGATGAATAGTTAAACAAACTGTACATACACACAATAGAATACTACACAACATTAAAGAACAATGATGAATCTGAGAAACATCTCATAACATGCATAATCCTAAAGCACATTATGCTGAGTGAAATTAGTCACAAAAGGGTAAATATTTTATGAGACAAATATTGTATGTATTGTAAAAATAAAGAAAAGGGTTGCACACAGAAAGAAATACTCTTTGATGGATATTAGGGGTGGGAGGGTAAAGTCAGGTAAATCACCAACTAGAGGGTAAACACATTAAAAGAAAGAAAGAAAGAAAAGGAATACAAAAATTTATAGCCTTGGAAACCCTATGGGGCCGTTCTACTCTGTCCTATAGGGTCTCTATGAGTCAGAATCAACTTGATGGCAGTGGGTTTTTTTGGTTATATATTTTAGAAAGTGCCTTCAAATACGGTATTTAATATTGGAGATTTGGGCACAACCAAACATGCTAAATCTTAGTGCCATTACATGTCAGACACCATGTTGGGAACACAGTTATATTATATAACAAGGCCATTTCTACAGCCTGCCAATGAATTCTATCAACATTACTTAGCCAGTGTGAACACCAAACAGCCTGTTAAATGAAGAGTCCTGTTTAACATTTATCTAACAAAATACTGCCTTCATGGTATGGTATTTGAATCCCAATTGCCGGCTCTTGGCAGAAATTTGTATCTGGTATCTTCCTCTCTACTCAGTGATCACACGCTATTTTAGTAATCAAGGAATTAATGCTTTTCCTCTCAGGGAAAGAAACATTTGCTATACTATTTTACATTGAAGAGTTAGTAACTAATGGTTTGTCCTTCCCAAGAGTATCTGATTTTTTGAACAAGAATCATCTCTCCATCTCTATCTCATTTCTAGGTTTCTCTTTTGATTTTCCCTGAAATGTTGGTGCTCCTGTAGTTTCTATGCTGAGCCCTCAAGTTTGCACTCAATACCACCTCCCTAGATAAGCATCAATTGATATGATCATGTGGTTCTTTTTCTTTATTTATGTGGTGGCTGACGTTGATCGTTTTTCTAATGTTGAACCATCCCTGCATACCTGATATGAACCCCATTTGGTCATAATGAATGATTATCTTGATATGTTATTGGAGTCTGTTGGCTAGGATTTTGTTGAAGAGTTTTGCATCTATGTTCATGAGGGATATTGGTCTGTAGTTTTCCTTTTGAGTGATGTCTTTGTCTGGTTTTGGTATCAAGGTTATGCTTGTTTCATAAAATGAGTTAGGGAGGATTCCATCCTTTTCTATGTCTTGGAATAGTTTGAGTAGGATTGGTGTCAATTCTACTCTGAATGTTTGGTAGAATTCTCTGGTGAAACCATCTGGGCCAGG
>NW_006921604.1:21248382-21297991 GCF_000298275.1 Orycteropus afer afer
CTAATTTCATCATCATATTTGAGGGACAATTTTGCTGTGTATATAATTCTTGGTTCAAAATTTTTCTCTTTCAGGTTTTTATATATACCATTCCATTGCCTTCTCGCTTGCATGGTTTCTGTTAAGAAATCAGAGCTTATTCTTACTGGTTGTCCTTTGTAAATAACTTTTTGTTTTTCCTGTGCAGCTTTCAGGATTCTTTCTTTGTCTTTGGTTTTGATGAGTTTATTAATGATGTCTTGGTGATTTTCTTTTGGGGTATATCCTGTTTGTGGTTCATTGGACTTCCTGAAGGGATATATTCTCATCTTTCATCATATCAGGGAAGTTCTGTTCCAACAATCTTGGACAATTTTCTCAGTGGTTTTATATTTCCCTTCCTATTATGGAATTCCAGTGACACATAGGTTATTCCTTTTGATGGTATCCCACATGAACCTTAGGCTTTCGTCATTTTGTTTTGATCTTTTTCCTGATTGAGCCCTTTCCAAAGAAGTATTCAGGTATTTGTCTTCAATCTTATTAATTCTGTCTTCCATTGCATCGATTCAATGTGTTATCTATTTCTGAAAATTTAGTATTAATCTTCTGGATTTCTGTCTATAGATTTTGAATCATTTCTAATTTTTCATTTATTTTGTCATTTTGTTCGTTTTCTTCCAAAATTCTTCTAGGGTTTTGTCTGTGTTTTCCTTAATTTTGCCAGTGTTTTCATTGATCTGTCTCTCGATCCTTTGAAGATACCTAAATATAATTCTTTTGAATTCCTTATCAGGGAGTTCCAATGCTGCATCTTCCTCAGGGATATGTTCTGGGTCTGTATCCTGCTCCCTTGTTTCTACCACTTTATCCTGCTTCTTTGTGTCAACTGTGATGGTCTGTTGTCTCTGAAACATTGTGTCATTGTTGTATTTAGATCTCTGTTAACTGTTTGTGAAGGGCAGCTAAGGGTGAGTCAGGCTCTTCTTGGTGGTTGTTTATCATTGGCCTGTTGGTGGAGAAGGAAGTGGTGGCTTTTCCTCAGTAAGTGAAGCTGCAGAAGGTGTGGGTATAGTTATGTCATATGGGGACTGTTACTGTCTCCCACTTAGTTAAACAAAATAAAAATTGAATAACCATAAAAAAGTAAACGCAAATGGACAAACAACACTGGGTAATCACACGAACAATAACCAAAAAAGAAAAAAGGGGGAAAAAAGACACTACAATATCTGGAAAGAGGGCAATAAGATAAAATAGGTAGAGTAGGAGAATAATGAAGAAAAAATGGGAAAAATGCAAAAAAGCAAAACAAGGAACAGGGTTAACCACGAGAAAGAAAAAATAAGGGAACCAGGAACAGGGAAAAGAAAAAAATTGAAAGCTAGAACATGGGAAGGGAAGAACAAAGAAGAATAAAAAAGAGTACAATAATAATAAAGTAATAATTTTAAAATAAACAAAAAAAGAAAAAAAATCTGGGCCGGGTGGGGCAGGGCACCCAGCCTCCTTCCGAGCACACAGACTGGGATGGAATTCCTGCTGGCCCAGAAGGTGGGTGGGAGTGAGGGATGGCCGCATCTCTGTTCACCAAGAGGGTTTGGGGTATAAGAGTAACGAGAATGTTGCACCTTTCCAGTCGTTGGTGTCCAGAATGTCCTTGTGGTTCCTAGCAAGTGGAGGCTGTTCTTAAGTCCCTGGAATCTGGGAGAATGCTGTAGCTTTAAATATCCAAAATGGTCAAACCACTTGTAAACATTCAAAATGGCTGTGCCCTCCAGACAGGCAAAACTCCACAGCTCAGCTTGCCTTCCTCTTTGCTGCTTCCCCTTTTATTCACCAGCCACCAGAGCAGTCCTCCATGCAGTCCCTGGCTAGCAGGGCTGATTTTTAGGTTAATTCTTAGGTCCTAACACCAGTCAGCAATATCCAAGCTGTCTGTGCCGTCAGGATCATTGCCAGACCGCAACTCCGTATGTCTCCTTTTTTTGGTGTTTTCATGCAAGTTCTTCTACTAGTTGGAGTTTATTCCACTTCTGTATCCTTTCCTTCAAAGCTCAGGGGTCCAGGATTATCTTCTGTATCTGTGTTAATTAGTTTCCCTTTTCTTTGTTCAAGAGGGTCTGTGCAGTTTTTCTGTCTATTCTACCATCTTACTGGAACCCCAGGACTGCTATCTCTTTTGATATAATTTTGTGTTGTTTTGTGTCCCTGTAAATAACTGGTTGTTCTAGAACCATTTGTCAAAGACTATTTTTCCTCACATTAACTTATTTTGGCACATTTGTTAAAAATCATTATGCATGTGTTGGTTTATTTCTGGACACTCATCTGTTCCATTGATCTACATATCTCCCCCTGTACCAATACCACTCTGGTTTGTTTACTGTAGTTTTCCTATAGATCCTGAACTCAAAGTAGAAGTCATCAACTTTCTGCTTATTTCTCAAAATTGTTTTGGTGTCCAGTGCCTGGTTGTATGACTTCATAAATTTTAGAATCAGCACATAAATTTATGCATAAAAATCTTTGAGATTTTCTTTGAAATTTTGTCAACATTATAGATCATCACTTCACAAGTAGTGTAAGAATCTTTCAACAATAGATTTCCATTTCCCTCATCCCACTGTTTGGACTACATTTGTTGAACATTTTACTTCTTCATATGTTTTAAACCCCACAATATGTTGTTATTTTTGCTTTAAACTAGCCATTTTCTTTGATATTTTAATTATATATATATGTGTATATATATATATATATGTGTGTATATATATATGTGTGTGTGTATATATATATATATATATATATATCCTCTATCTCTCTTTATGTTCATGCATTCCTTTAAATTATAACAGCTGTCTTAAAGTTCTTATTTGCCAATTCCATGATTTTTCTCTGACATTCCTGATTGTTTTTATAAGTTTACTTTTTCCCTTTTGATTATAGGTCACATTCTTCCTGCTTCATCATTTACCTAGTGACTTTGATTTGATGCTATACTGTTGAGTGTTGAAGTTTAGCTATTTTCCTTCAAAGAGTGTTGGGTTCTATTTTGGCAGACCAGTTTGATTCTTTTCAGGTTTGTGTTTAAGTATTGTTACTTTGGGTCTCATATAGCCTTTATGCTAGGGCTTTGTTCAGTCCTGCTACAAGGCATAACCTATCTGGGGTCACTACTGACTACCTCACATGTTCAATGATCTCTTTTTATTTTGGCTGGTCATAGTGCAAATGTTTGAGAATTATTCAGTTTATAACTTCCTGGTAGCTCTTTGCCCAGTTGCATGGTGGTTAACCTCCTGTGTGCATACTTAGTACTCAGGAAAAGACTCTAATGGAGAGATTTTTTTTTAGCTCTTTTATTGTGTAGTTCCCTCCACTTCACACTCTGCTTTGAAAATTCTAACCACTACATCTGCACCAAATTTCAGTGTCTCACTGTTCATATAGCTGCTGACCTCTGCTTAGGTCCCCCTTCCTGTTTCACATTCTAGAAAATGTTTCCAAGCAAAACACCAGAGTAATTGTAGAACTCATCTCATTTGTTTTCTTCCAGTTGAGGATCACTATTCTATGCTGGTTGTTGTCCAATGTCTGGAAAGAATTGTTTTCTATATTATATCCAGTTTTCTAGTTACTTACAGCAGGAGAGTAAATTCTGTACCAGTTACTGCATCTTGCCTGGAAGTGGAGGTACTTGTAGCATTTTATGGTATAAGGGTCATAGTTTGAGCAGTCTCCCTTAAATAGACCCACAGCCCCATTTCCAAGGACAGAGAAATATTTGAGATTCCACCACATGCAGGCCACTGTGAAACATTAAATCTTTATGGATTCATTGTAATGTGAAAACACATTAATGTTTAAAACAATTTCTTGGAGCATCGTAATTACTTTAAGCTCCTCAACACATTTATGGGATGAGCATCTCTATGTAACTAACAATCATAGCCCACTCCCCAACACAATTCTTCGGTTTTAACTTCTGTTACATAAAAAGTTCTCTCATTAAGATTTGTTGTCACTTTTGTGTTTCTTTCTTTGTTTGTATGTGTGTTTGCTTGTAATGGAATTTTAGCAGTATCCCAGTGCACTACCCTTTCAACACAAAACCTGTAAAATAAGTATTTGGATAAAGCCTGCTCACTCCACCCTCACCACATTTGGGCTTTTGCCTACAACAGCAAAGGTGAAAGTGTTTGCAATTCAGTTTTGGTTCACTACACAACGGAGGTTTTGATGACACACATTTTGCCACCCAGCCCTTGTTTACTGCTTATTTTCCTATCCCATATTTTCATGCCCCTTGAGTCTCTGCTCTGTTTTTGTTCACTTTTTTGTTGTTGTTGTTTTGTTTTGTTTTGATCTTATGGTCTTGATGCTACATTGTTCCATTGTGCTTTCTCTAGTTTAGTGCTGACAATGTTTAGTGATGGTTGTTTTTATTTTGTCTGTACTATTTATTTGCCAATCTTCATCCATGTGCCCTTTTGCCCCACTTTTATCTCACGAGAGGTGGTCATGGAGAAAGTAGAGAAGGGAGTGTGTTGCCTTCACATCTGCTTATAAATGCTCTCTACTTCCTGTGGATCCTTGATTTTTGACCCTGCTGACACTAGGTTCCAGTACCCATTTTCCCTAGGACTCAGACCTCCCCTCAGCAGCCCCTAACTGAGGCTGAGCAGTATCCTTTCATTCCAGTTTTTCCCTTCTTTTCCTTGCAAAGTTGAACTATTCCCTTATGCCAGTTATGCCTTGCTATGACCTCATCTAAGAAAATAAGATTGACCATAAAGATAGTTATCCATAGTGGTTTAATGTGTGGTATCTCTAGCATACCTAATTACTTTGGAGAGGGGAGGGTCATTGAACAGGAAACCCAAGGAAATTACTTCTAGTTGGAGTTGCATCCAAGGGGGGAAAAAGCTCAAGAGGTTGTTTGGGGATTGGTCTCAAGTGGAGCTTCTATATTGCCTCTTCATCTGTGACCCTTTCAGCTGGTACTGAATTTGAGGAACAAGCAAAGTATATGAATGACTGTGATAATATTAACAGTACATTTGAAATCTCAACATGTTAGTCCTAAAAGCAGCTATTTTGCTTTTCTTGCTTGATATGGAATTGATTATACCAATTAACAAGCTTTAAATTCTCCCATTTCTTTTTTTTTTTTTTCTTAAATTAGGACTTGACAGAGTAATTGGAAAATTGGTATTTTGCTTAAAAACCTTTTTTTTTTAATTTGAGCCTACAGAGGGACACTAAAGAGAAACTTTCTCCATAGAGATTTTTATAAAATATAACATATTGAACTGTACTTAAACATAGTGAATACATATAAATTACCACCAGCAAAAAAAAAAAAAAAAAAAATTGTTTCATTTCCAAATGATTTTAGTGACTTCCACCTAAGCAAGATCTCATGACCCTATTGGAAAAAGGACATGGAGGCGGCATCCTTTGACCTCTTCTAACTTCACAGGGGAGAGACAGAAGGATCAACAGCAATGACCCAAACCTGATTCCTATGAGGCCAGACATGCCACACACACACACACACACACACACACACACACCACAACCTTTTACCAATTCTGAAACCAACTGTCCCATCCACAGCACTAACAAATTTTCAGCTGGGTTCAGTAATTCATTGCAGTGGTCACACAAAACTCACAGATAATACTCATGATGAGAGAGTTTTTTAAGTTCAGGAATGCTCAGGATACAATTCTTCCATCAGGACAGCCTCCCCTTGGCCATGCCCAAAGACACTTCTCTCTTTGGGTCTCAGCCTCTCAGCCTGGCCTCTGCCCTGCTCAGGTAAGTGTTACTAAACTCTTTTAACTCTGCCAATAGGAGCACCTAGGTGCACCCCACTCCTCCAGCAAGTCTTCTACCCAAAGGCACTGAGCTTTCTCACTCCATGGGCCAGCAAGCCCACTGCTCTGTCTCATGGCTCTTGGTTCTTCTGCCATAATCTCTCTGCCATTTCTCTATGGTCAACTCTGCTGTCTCAGCACAGGGATCTCAAGTCCACGTATGTATTCTACTCCTGGCTGCTGTCTTTCTTGATAGTAGTGAAATCCCCCCTTCTGCCTCTAAGAGGACACATTTTAAGACTAGCAGAATGATAAAACTAACCAATCCCATATTAGCGTTCCATATACCTTATTTCCATGGTCCCATCCCCCACAAGGGTTCCCTGTACCTTATTTACATTACTTATCCAATCCCCTTGGTGGACCACAAACACCTCATATTTACATAATTCCACCCAGTCATCTGTTGGGAATCACAAAGACCATGCATGGCTAGAAGAGCCATACTAAGTAATTTATTGCACCACATCTATCACTTCAAAGGGCTAACATTTGGATGGCAGGGCTTTGCCTCTTTTTCAAAGGGAATTTTGCATGACTCTTAGGATGGTACATCTCAGCTCCTCAGGAAAGAGAAAAAACAACTGGCGGGACATGTACTCTATGTCCATGGTGTTGAGATTTAAATAAATAAATAAATACTTTAAAAATATATAATAATAAAAAAAATTCTCCCATTTCTCCAGGTAAGGAGATGAGAAGGGAAGCTTATCAGTAGAACATAGCCTAGATGATTTTAATAACTGATGTTTAAATAATTTCCCAACAGTTTGAAAATCTAATGTATTTTGGGAAATTGAGAGGCTTTGTCTTGTTGGCAGTAATAATTGGATGTGCAGTAATAGAGCATGAATGACTAAAATCTTCTTCAGTGGGCTCTTTGCATTTTTGCCGTCATCAGGAATTCTGATGATAAAATAAAAGCTGATGCAGAAAAAATATTTGCAACAAAGCTTTGTGTAATGATTCATTTCACTCACATCCATATTCAGTGGTATCTAACCAAAGTCCTTTTCATCAAAATGTTTGACAATTAAACATTCAGTTGACTTAGATATTAGACTTCCATAGGACTGCAGTAGATTCTTTATAAACAGCAACTTATAGCCAATGTATATTTTTCTAAAATTCCACCAAAGATACGGAAGAGATGTATTTTAAATCTCCCTCAATACCAGGGGCAAGGTGACTAATTGAGCTGCCTAGGGTTATAAAGAAGCATTTATCCTCTGGAATTTATTTTATTCTTGGAGAGGATTTGAATGCTTATGGCTCCTCCTCATGCCGTGCAAAACATAACTTGCTCCTTATAAAAGGCAACTAATATAAAAATCAAAGTGCTAGACATAACCAACATTTTATATATATATATATTATTATTATTATTAGAGGAGACAAAACTGCTAATTATATACAAGTTAAATCTTGAGTTCCACAGTGCAGGCCTGTGCATGTGTAAGGAGTGTGGGAATAATTTGTGGGAGACCTCCCTAATATAAATAAAGTATATGATTGTTAAAATTATACAAAGGCCCCAGACATTTAATGAGGAGCCTTGTTACTTCTTATTAATGGAGATTGAGTCTCTTATTTTCCATGGTCAGATTCCATCACTACTGGCTGTATGCTATTCAAAGTATCTGAAACCAGAATCAGATGCAAGTTTCTGTGGGTATGAGACAGGAAATGTAAAAAGGTTTCCACCCAAGGACAAAAATGTGCACTGAAAAAGGGAAAATTCTGTGGATGACCTCTATTATTTTTATACATTTACAGGCTAGGTGTTGAATCATGAATAACCCATCTCTGAGGAAATTTTAGTATATAACGCCTCTTTGAGTCTTAAGTAACAATTTCCTATTGAACTCAGTTAAGCAACTGATTGGAAAGATTGTGAGATATCTCACATAGGATCCAGAAGTGCATTGACACAATAGGGCCTTGGGGACAAACAGGATCTCTTGGATGCTCCATCTCTCATCTCAGCTTTTCCTCACTTGACTTCATGGTTTTCTCTCTCTAAGGACTGTCTTTCTTTGCATGCTGAATAACATGGATAGTAATAGTTCCTAGACTTTACCCCTTATAGCTTCAGTCACATTGAGCAAATGCTCTCATTGATCATAGGTCCAAGTACCCCAGGGAAAGTACCATAGGTACAGCGTAGATCAGATGTCCAGACTTAGGCCCATCAACTGTGGGCTGGAGAGCAAGTCATCCACAAGGGAAAGCACATGTTTGGAATAGGGGAAGGGGAGTTTTGGGTAGAAGGATGTTTTGTTGTTGTTGGGTGCCATCAAATCTATTCCGACTCATAACTACCCTATGTGATAGGATAGAACTACCCCATAGGTTTTCATAGGCTGTAATTCTTTACTATTGGCTATAAAGAGTCAATAGATGAACCCAGGTATAAGGAGAGGAATAGTACATGCATACAGGAAGGAGAGGAACTGATAGTGGCCATTTTTTCTTCTTTTTTTAATTTATTATTTATTGTGATTTGGGTGAAGATTTACAGAGCAAATTCGCTTTCCATACAGCAGTTCACATATACTTTGTCGCATTAAATTGACCACAGTTTACCACAATGCAACAGCTCCCCTCCCACTTCCTCCCCACAGTCACCTCTTCCAAGTGTCCATCCCTTCATACTCTCCTGCCCCCTGAGCTGTCTCCCTGTGCATAAGCAGCCCTTCCTTCTCTCATGATTGTTCTCTCCAGGGCATGTGTCTACTTGAGGTAAGTGTTTAACTCACATGCCTGTACTTTTTTTGGCTGGAAACCACAGGTGTGGGTTCAATTCCAGACCTGAAGGGCAGCTAGGGGCCATAGTCTCAGTGGTTTCATCAGGCTCTATTGGACCAGCAAACCTGGTCCCCACCTTCTTTTTTTTTTTTTTCCCCCTCCAAATGATTTTGAGTTTTGTTCCACATTGTTCTCCCTCTCTATGCAGGATCTCCTACATCCCTTCCAAGTGGATGACAGCGGTAGCCAGGCACCATCTAGTTCTTCTGGTCTCATAGTTGTATAGGTTGCAGATCAGATGGTGTACCAGTCATTAAGACTGATGGTTTCCATTAATTTTGGTTTTCTTCTTTCTTCTTTGCTCTTGATGAGGAGAGACCCATCGTTACATCTAGATGGCAGCTTGCTAGCTTTTAAGATCCCAGTCGCTACTCACCAAAGTAGGAGATGGAACAATGTTTTATATAGTATGTTATGCCAATTGATCTTGATGTCCCCTGCAACTATGGTCCCAAGCCCGCAGGATCAACTACTCGGTCGCTCTGAGTAGCTGGCTGTGACCAAGCAGTGACCACAACCTTGCCCCTTGTCAGCCCTACTATACACCTGGGAATTCTGATCATTCCCATAAACTTATAGGACCGTTGTCTGCCAACCCTATATATGATCTTGGATACACTCCCCATTTCATAGACATACCTAGTCGTTTAGCCTGTCCACCTATCTATCCAGTGGCCATTTTTTGAGACTAGATATCACAGGGGCCAGACTCAGGGTATCACAGGCTAGTTGGTAAAGAACAGAGAGGTCAGCAGAGCCCACCATGACAATGAGGGATAAGCAGAGGCTTATAATATTGTGGCTTGTGAAGATAATGTTAGGATAGAGGGAGAGATGGTTTTTGGCCTCCTCAGTAGCTTAGTTCTAGTTAGGACAAAGGAAAGGTCATCATAGCTCAAAGCCAACACCCTCAGAGGCAGCATCTGCCAATAAGTCAGGATCTGTGAACTTCCTGAACTTACTCACTCTGAAAACCTATAGGTGTTTTTACCTACATAAGACAATTTCCCCTACCCACAATGTATTGCTGGTCATGACACCATTCTTGGTTTTTGTTTTGTTTGTTTTTTCTATAATACTAAAAACCTTCAAGGTTGATATACAGTTGTTTTCCTTTTATATTCCTTTTATGAATTCATATTATTAGGACTGAATATATTAAGGGAGAAGATGAGGGAAAGGAAGTAGACTAATAGGGGAGGTAAAAAGTGATCAGTCATGGCTACTGTAGGGAAGGGCTGGGAGTGTGGTGGAAAGTTGGTAGATATGGGCTGTGGAAGACTCTAAGTCCTTGAAGCATGGAATATGTTGTGCTTATCTTTTTGCCCAAGGTGTGCAGTAAAGTAGATATTAATGATGAAACAAGCTTTGGTTCTGTAAGATGTAGTTAGCAACTAAAGAATAGGGGTTTAGTGGTTGGTGATGGAATATCTCATAAGGTACAAAAGGGATGCTTACCAGTGAACATAGGTACTCTATTAATAAGGCATTAAATTCAAAGTGTGACAACAATGGGTTCCTATTGGAGGAGATGTCCAGTAATGCTCAGAGGAAAATAATAGGAGCTAAGATGAGAACCATCATAGAGGCTAGGGAACAAAGGAAGGTATCTTGAAATATTAGCATAAATCTGGTCTTATGGTAATTAAAGAGATTAGAACATGATGGAGGACATGCAAATAACAGCTAAGAAGGATCTGTTGGAATCATGGATTGGAGGGAAGGTGTTAGGCTTACTTCATAATGCACAGCTGGATAAGAGTGAATGGACACCAGCCCACTTCTAACAGAACTGTCCCAAGTAGAAATGGCTTCTTCGTGGAGTACTGAGTCCTTGATGGAGTCAGAAGTAGTCCTGTGGATGGATGAATTACCTCTGTCAGAGGTGCTCTGAAAAGGATTTCTACATTGAGTAGGCTTAGCTATATGACTTCTGCATTTAAAAAAAACACCTGTCATTGAGTCACTTCTGACTTATAATGACCCCATGTGTGTCAGAGTAGAACTGTGCTCCATAGGGTTGTAAATGGCTTTTGGAATTAGATCACCAGGACTTTCTTCTGAGGCACCTGAGGGAAGGTGGAAACCTCCAAACTTTTGATTAGCTACTGAGTGCTTTAACTCCCTGCATCCCCATGCACTCACTGCCCTTCCACGAATTGACACTATTATCCATGAAATGGCCTCTGCCAAACTGTAAGCCCCATGAGGGTGGAGATTTATTGGTTCTTGTGTTCCTAGTGCCTTGCCTGTTGTTGTTGTTGTTGTGGTTGTTATGTGCCATTGAGTCGGCCCCGACTCATAGTGACCCCTCTTGGGTTTCCGAGGTGGTATCACTACAGAAGTAGATTGCCCAACCTTCCCTCCGAGGAGTGGCTGGTTGGTTTGAACCGCCAGCCTTCTGCCTCGCCTAATGTTTACCAAACTCCTGACTGTCATTGAGTCAATTCTGACTTGTAGTGACCCCCGTTGGGTTTCTGAGGCTGTTAATCTTTACGGAAATAGATTGTCCCATCTTCCTTCCATGAAGCAGCTAGTGGATTTGAATCACTGACCTCCTGGTTAGTGGCCAAATGCCTTATCCACTACACCACCAGAGCTCCTTTGCCTAGTGTTTAACACATAGTAATTATTCAATACACATTTGGTAAATGAATAGATAGACAACCTCTTACAGCCTCTTTATCATTATGCAGGCTAAAAATGAGTAGATAAGCATACACCCACCACACAATCGAACCATTGCCCTCCTAGATATTTACCAATGAAATGAAAACATGTGTCCACGTAAAGATACGTATACAAATGTTCATAGCAGCTTCATTTGTAATAGCCCCAAAATGGAAATAAACCTAACATACATCAACTGGTGAATAGCATCAAAAACCTAAACTGCTTAGGCAAACACCAAAAATCAGTGTAGCCGAATATATTCATTGTGAGTAGGTACAATTTGACTTGGGCAGTGTCACCTAAAAACGTATGGGGACCAAACCAAACCAAACTCAATGCTGATCCAACTCAGCAACCCTTCCTTGAGTTTCCAAGGCAGTATCACTATGGAAGTAGATTGCCCAACCTTCCTTCCAGGGAAGGCACTCCAAAGAGGGGACAGTGAAAGCAGGTTATATAGTCATTGTTATGTTAATTTTCCTGGAGATCACATCAAAGCATGGGGCAGGTTATAGAAACAGTCACCAAGGACATGCTATTTATCCTAAAACAGCCTCTCTCAGACCCTAGAGTTCCTGCTTCCCGAAGCTGGCTGTGCATAGATACTTTTCCCAAAGAACCCAATGCTATTGTTTGACCTAAGCTATTGTTTGACCTGAAGTTGACCAGTTCCTTTAAGGTCCAAAAGGACACCAAATGGTGGATGGTCTGGGTGGGTCACCTCAATTCCACTAGCCCATAAATCTAGATTCCAGGAGAATCAAAACAAATCTGTCAATTGTTACATAAATACATGGTGCTATATCTATATAATGGAATATTATTTTCAGCAATAAAAAGGAACACACTAATAATACACACAGCAACATGGATGAATCTCAGCAACATTATTTCAAGGGAAGGAAACCAGACACAAAAAGCCATATACTGTATGACTCCACTAATATGAAGTGTACAGACATACGCAAATACATGCGCAAATCTAGAGAGATAGAAAGTAGATCTGTGGTTGCCAGAGGATAGAGAGTTGAGAGAAAGGAATGACCATAAAAGGACACAAAAGAACTTCATAGAGTGATGGAGATGTTCTATATTACAATTGTGGGATGACCTTTACTGTAAATATTTGTCAAAACTCATTGACAGAGTATGTGCATTTTAAGTACGTGCAGTTTATTGTACTTTAATTATATGTCAGTAAAGTCATTACAAAGTTGATGTTATTGGACTCAATTTTCATGCTTCAGGTAACTGGAAGAATTTATATTTAATAACTAAGCAGATTACATGATGGACAGTGGGGCTCCAATCAATTCTCAGTTAATGGCTTGAGTTCTTCTGGGCTGTTTCTAGGGATTGATGCCCAAGGCCTATTGGGAAGTGTTAAAAGGGTAACAGTGTTCAACCACAATTGTTGCAGGGAGTCTTAGTCACCTTGTTACAGAAATACCACAAATAGATAGCTTTAACAATAACAAATTTGTTATCTCACAGTTTAGGAGGCTAGAAGCCCAAATTCAGCACCAGCTCCAGGCAAGGCTTTCTTTCTTGCCTCTGGTAGAAGGTCTTTGTTTCTTTTCAGTTTCTGTTCCTTGGTTATTTGGCAATCTCCATGTGGCATCTATCTTCCTCCATCTGTGTTTCTTTCTTTCAGTGCCTAATCTGTTCTTTTTATATCTCAAAAGTGATTGGCTTAAGACATACCCTACATTGATAATGACTTCATTAATATAATAAAGAAAACTCTATTCCCACGAGATTGCACAAATGTAAACCAAATCAAATCAATGCCGTTGAGTTGATTGCAAACTTATAGGACAGAGTAGAACTGCCATAGGGTTTCTCAGGCTGTAAATCTTTGACGACTGCCTCATCTTTCTCCATGCAGCAGCTTGTGAATTCAAATTGCTTACCTTTTTTGCTTAGCATTTGAATTCTTTAATCACTGTACCACCAGGGCTCCACGCACAGGTATAAACCCACTTCCATTGAGTCGATTCTGACTCATAGTGACTCTATTGGACAAAGTAGAATTGCCCAATGAGTTTCTAAGGCTGTAAATCTTTACAGCAGCAGACTGCCTCATCTTCCTCTAGAAGAGTGTCTGAGGGGTTAAACCACTGACCTTTTGGCTAGCAGCCAAATGCCTTAACCACAGCAACACCAGAGCTCACTTTCACAGGTATAGGTGTTAGGACTTACAACACATATTTTAGGGGAACAAAATTCAATCCATAAAGTGCTGTTATGTGGTTGAGTCCTGTGGTATATGCCTTGGGGCATGAGGTGCCCTGCTCCTGAGATGCTCTAAGTAGAAAGAGCACCAGCAGAATGGGCTTCTGGGAACTACCTCTGGTGACAAATCCCTCCAACCACAGATCTGGAGCCTGTTCAGCAATTAAGTTTCCTTCACCATTTCCTACCACCACCAGGCAACTCTCCAAGGATGAGACTTCCTAGCTAGGCAGTAAATAATGACTCATGAGTAGATAGATACCCAATGCCTAAGGGTTGTAATAATGCAATATGAAAAAATGACTTTAAAATACACACACGGTAAAAACAAAACCCAGAGCAAAGTCTAAATTTCACAAGGGAAATACCTAAACTATTTCAACTAATACCCTACTGTGATATGAATGGCATTATAAAATCATCAAAGGGGAGAGGAAATTTCCTTGGTAAGTATCTTGGGTGAGACAAGAGCCTTAAAGTAGAGACATGTTTTGGTAGACAAGAATGATCTCATCCCTGAGTTTGAAATAATGAACTCTTATGTGAAGGTGCTTTGTAAACTATAAATCGTTTTTGCAAGTGTTAACTATTTTTGTTTCTAATAATACAAACTTTGATTATTTCAGTCCTCAAAATGCCTCTTCTGGGATGGTTTTAACCTGCTTGTAAAATCTAATTACAGTCTGCTGCTACTTGTCATTTTAATGTCTATGTACTATTTCCCCAACTAGACTGACAGCCCCCTTCGGACAGGAATTGGGCCTTAAACTTTCTATGAATAGTGTCTAGCCCTGTGTCTTGTTCTCTGGACAATCAAAAAATGCAGACTGGTATGGTAGTGTATTAAGAGTATCAGACTGAGAGGCAGAAAAACTCAGATGCTGGTGAAAACTGCTGACCGAATCTCTGATTTTCAGCTTCTTTACCAGTGAAATGGAGATTCTATTCCTGCTCACGCTGCAGCATCTGGGGAGGATTAAACTGGGAATTATAAAGCATCATTTAAACCAAAGCCTTTAGATTTCCTGGAATAGTCCTGTACCTAACAGGTGCCCATACAATTGTTGGGAGTCTCTGTGTGATGCAAGTGGTTAATGCACTCGGCTGCTAACTGAAAGGTTGGAGATTCAAATCCACTCAGAGGGACCTAGGAAGAAAGGCCTGGTGATTTACTTCTGAAAAATCAGCTTGAAACCCCTGTGGAGCACAGTTCTACTCTGACACACATGAGGTGGCCATGAGTCAGGATCGATTGTCAACAATTGTTAAGTGGATGAAATGTTCAATGTAGGTCATGTTGCTATCGTTGCTTTTTAATACTTTTTTCTCCTCAACAAATAGTGGTTATTTTATTGTTATTACTGTTTCAAACATATATATACTTTTTTTGGGAAAAAAAAAAAAAAAAAAACCTCTTGGAGATACACTGCCTTAAGAGAAGAAATGAATCTCTGATGGTGATACGGAAGGTAGCAAGGGGAGCAAGTTGGAAGTCCATTAAACTCTAATGATAGGCTGGCTGCATTTACATTGCTACCTTAAAATTAAAATTCCATCTCAACATAAAACAAAAATCCTCACAATTGGACCAATAAGCAGTACCATGATATGATAAAAGGAAAAAAGATTGAAGTTGTTGACGATTTCATTTTACTTGGATTCACAATCAACATCCATGAAAGCAGCAGTCAAGAAATCAAATGACATATTGCAACAAACAAATCTGCTGCAAAAGACCTTATTAAAGTGTCAAAGAGCAAAGATGTCACTTTGCAGACAAAGGTGCACCTGACCCAAGCCCTGGTATTTTCATGTGATAGCTGGACAATGAATAAGGAAGATCAAAGAATTGATGCATTTGAATTGTGTTGGTGAAGAATGTTGAATATACCATGGATTGCCAGAAGAACAAACATACTCGTCTTTGAAGAAGAGCCAAAATGCTCCTTAGAAGAAAGGATGGTGAGACTGCCTCTTGTACTTTGGTCATATTGTCAGGAGGGACTAGTCCCTGGAGAAGGATAGCTTGGCAAAGTAAAGGGTCAGCTACAAAGGGGAAGACCCTCAATGCAATGGATTGACATAGTTGCTGCAACAATGGGCTTAAGCATAGCAACGATTATGAGACTGGTAGAGGATCATGCAATCTCAAACATGAGATTTCTGTGAGTTGAAACCAACTTAACAGAACCTAACAACCACCACCACCTTAAAATTCTGTGCACAATAATTAACAAAATAAATATCTAACTAAACCAAACAAACAATCCAAAAGGAGATTTTTTTTTTTAAAAAAAAAAGAAAAACAACTAAAAACATTCTGGGAAATGTGTGGGTCATTGTGGATATTGTCTGCACTTAGTTGGTAAAGAACAAGCTCTGGACAGAGCTAAGTACGGCTGAGTGGAAAACAGCAATGCCCCGTAAGCCATCGTAGTATCACTACTAACCCCTTCCCTGCCACTTGGGGACTGGAGATATACATCCAAAGCTGAAGGGAGAGTTTTGAGTCATTGATGAACTAAGAAATAACTCAGGTGCTTGCAGAGCCTGATGTTCCTCTTGGTGTTGGCCTGCCCGTCTCTGCCTAGCTGCAGGCCAGTCTCGCCCAGCTTCTGGGTTAACGAGATTGCAGCCCAGGTGTTGTTTGGAGCTTCCTCTGTGAAAGCCAGTATCTGGCTCTGGTCAGGAGGCCCTAAGGCTGGTAGCTAGGACCTATGGAGCTACAAGCTCCCTTTACGAAACCTGAAATGCATGTCTCTACTTGGTTGAGTTATTGCTTTGGGTTTTATGTTAAGAAATTCACTGTAGTCATCTGCCCAACAACCACAAATAAAAAACAGAAATACTACCCATTGCCATTAAGTCCCTTCTGACTTACGGAGACCTCGTGTGTTGCAGAATATAACCATGATCCATAGGGTTTTCTTGGCTGTCATCTTGTTGAAAGTATATCTCCAGGGCTTGCTTCTGTGGTACTGCTGAATGAATCAGAACCAACAACCTTTCAGTCAGTAGTTGAGAGTAAACTGTTTATTCTATATAGGAATCCTCTGCCCACAGGGCACAGAAATGCAGGAAAGTATGAGTGGGGAATTATTCTAAGAACTGTTCTCCCATAGGTAGCTATGCCATTCTGTAATCATAGCAGTTTGCTTAATGTCTTTCTTTTCTCCTGGCCTTTCATTACCTTTTTGGATAAAATTCTGAAAATTCAAGTCCAGGAGAGATTGGAAACTATGTTCATCTGTTTGATCATATCTTACCATTTTACCAGCAATCTCTATGAATAAAAAGTTGTTCTCTGGAGCTTCTGACTGTCTCCTGGCTCCCTGGTTGGCATCTATACTCATCTTCCCTACGCAAGCCACATTTGCTCTTGGAGTCCTGGGCACTGCTCCATGGGCCCTGTTTACAGAACCCTTCAGTGGGCTGGAGCCATGCATAATAACAATTTTGTGCTTCTTAATATTTTTTTAGACTGAGGAAATTTACCCCCCTCTCCTCACTTTTGGCTTCAGTTAGTTATTTGAAATAGCAAAAGTTATTAAAATTCCAACATGGAAACTTGCTTATAAACAGGAAAAGAGTTTTGAGGACCTACCGCTGAACATGAAAATTAACCCGATGGTTGCTGGTCCTTTGGACTGCCAGAAGAACTAACAAATCTGTCCTGGAAGAAGTGACTGTTTCTTGGAAGCAAAAATGGCCTGACTTCATCTCAACTACTTTGGTCATCATGCTTGGGAAAGTGGACAGTCAGTAAAAAAGGAGAAGGCCCTCAATGAAATGAGTGGCTGCAATGATGGGCTCAGGTATAGCAAGGATTGTGAGGCTGGCACAGGACTGAGCAGTGTTTCATACATAGGGTCACTAGGAGTCGGAGCTGACTCAAGACACCTAACAACAACACCAGGTTTAAGGAGTTTCCTGGGCTGGCATTTGGTGGGTTCTCTCTGTGTAATTGTCCTTCATTATGACTATTCCTGAGCCACTGCTGTGAGTTGTTTTCTTTGTTTGTTTTATCATAATAATATATATATATATCAATTATATATATATATATATATATCATTGAGTCATTTTTGGTTTTTAGTGACCCCCTTTGGGTTTCTGAGGCAGTAAATCTTTACAGAAGTAGATTGGCCAACGTTCCTTCTGAGGAGTGTCTGGTGGGTTTGAACCACCAACCTTCTGGTTAGCAGTCAAATGCCTTAGGCACTGTACCACCAGAGCACCTTAAAATACATGTAACAAATATATATAACAAATATATATGTATATGTAACAGAAGATTTGTTGTGAATTTTTTAGTTTTAGTATATACGTTTCTAATATTAAACTTAATAAAATCAGAAGGGTGGTGGTTCAAATCCATCAGCCACTCCTCCGAAGGAAGATGGAGCAATCTACTTCCGTAGTGATACTGCCTCAGAAACCCAAGGAGGGGTCACTATGAGTCGGGCCCAACTCGACGGCACATAACAACAACAATAACAAATAACAAAAATCAGTATCATACTAAATGATCACATTTATACAAGATCCATGTAACCATAAGTTCACTTTTGGATGGCAATATTTATTCACTTGTCAATTATTTGTTAAATGTTTGGTTCTATATAATAATAAAAAAGAGAACAAACAAATTGAGGCATTCAAAGGCTTAAAATCTAAGGGTGGAAACAGAAATAAGGTGCACAAATAAAACTAAGGTAGAATGGGGAAACATTTAGGCAGAACAGCAGGGCTGTAGGAATTCAGAATACAGCATGCTTTTGGCCTATTGGGGGAAGTAAGGAAGGCTTCCTGGAGGAGGTAGCATCTGAGCTCAGCCAGAGACAGCATCTGAGCTTAGCCTTGAAAAGTGGAGGAAGTGATGGATTAAAGAAGGCTACAAATTATTTGATGTCCTTGCTTTGAGAAATGGGACCTATGTCCTTTTCCTTGAATCCTGGTGTTTGCTGTGACTGCTTTGATCATTAGAACACAATGGAATTGATCTATATCAGATTCCAGACTGAGACTTTAAGATACTGGCAGTTTTCTTGTCTTGTCTTTTGGAAGACTTGATTTTGGAACATTTTCTCTGGGGCCCTGAGCCCTGAGCTGTCACATTAAAAGAATATGTGGAATGAGGGATATCATAGCTGATGTCAGATGGATCTTGTCCGAAAGCAAAGAATACCAGAAAGATGTTTATTTGTGTTTTACTGACTATGCAAAAGCATTCAATTGTGTGGATCATAACAAATTATGGATAACACCGAGTAAAATGGGAATTTCAGAACACTTGAGGAACCTGTACATAGACCAGGAGGCTGTTGTTCGAACAGAACAAGGGCATGCTGTATTGTTTTAAATCAGGAAGGGAGTGTGTCGAGTTGCATCCTTTCACCATACTTATTCAGTCTGTATGCTGAACAAATAATCTGAGAAGCTGGACTATGTGAAGAAGAACATGGCATCAGGATTGGAAGAAGACTCATTAACAATCTACGATACACAGATGACACAACTTTGCTTGCTGAAAGTGAGGATGACTTGAAGCACTTACTGATGAAGATTAAAGACTTCAGTCTGCAGTATGGAATTACACCTCAACATAATGAAAATGACAATCCTCACAACTGGACCAAAAAGCAGCATCACAATAAATGGAGAAAAGTTTGAAGTTGTTAAAGATTTCATATTACTTGGATCCACAATCAACACCAATGGAAACAGCAGTCAAGATATCAGAGGAAGTATTATTGCACTGGGCAAATCTACTGCAAAAGACCTCTTTTGAGTGCTGAAGAGCAGAAACTCTCCTTGAAGATTAAGGTGCACCTAATTGACTTGATGGCACATAACAACAAAAACAACAACCCAAGCCTTTGTATTTTCAATTGCCTCATATGCATGTGAAGGCTGGACAATCAACTTGATGGCAATGTTTTTTTTTGGTTTGGACTGAGGCTGCAGGGGAGCTGCAAAGAGCAGGCAAATGTCAGAGTGCTATGGATGGAGAGGTTGGCTAGGAATTTTCGGTAATGGTAATAATTCCCAATATTAATTGTGTGTTTACTGTATTATAAAGGAGCTCTGGTGGCACAGTGCCTAAGGCATTTGACTGCTAACCAGAAAGTTGATGGTTCAAACTCACCAGCCATTCCACAGAAGGAAGATGGGGCAATCTACTTCTGTAAAGATTTACCACCTTGGAAACCCAGTGTGGGTTGCTATGAGTTGAAATCACCTTGATGGCAGTGAGTGTTTATTTTTGCTTCTTTCACTGTAAGCTCTGTACATGTTATCTATTAACACAATATAATAGATATTACTTCCCCCAGGCTTGGAGAGGACATAGATTTACTTGTATAGTTAGTACATAACACAGCAGGAACGAGAACTCAAGGCCTGTATTCTAAGCTACCGTGCCAAATTGCAGAAATGAAGCCACGGGGAAAAGCTGGCGTTGGTATGGTATATGGTGTGTGTGTGTGTGTGTGTGTGTGTAGGGTGGGGCAAAGTTGCACACAGAAGAATATGAAGCCAGGTGAATGAAGACTGAGGGAACCAGGTGAGTTTTGGTGGAAAGCCAAATGAGCTCAGTTTCTCAAATTGAACTGTGGAGGACTACTTACATCGGAATCTTTCAGGAAAAAAAAAAAAAAAGGCAGATTCCTGGGCCCTAGCCAAGACCATGAACAAAACAAAACAAAATAATAAAACCATTTTTGCCATGTAGATCAGAATCAGAGAGTGCTACCCAGGAATCTGCATTAACAAGCACGTCACGATTTTTACACTAAATTTGAGAAACACCCACCAGCCACCCCTCAGAAGGAAGATTGGGAAATCTACTTAGTGATACTGCCTTGGAAACCCAAGGTGAATCCAACTAGAAGGCAGTGAGTTGAGTGTTTGAGAATAAAGAACAAGAGTTGATTTAGCAGAGGGAGAAGAGGGTCTTGTTCTGTGGGTGATGACAGAATCAAATGAACAGGAAGAAAAGGACTTTTCACAGTGTCTTGCATGCAGGAAATATTTTATAAGTAAATACTGTTGAACAAATAAATGAATGGACAGGAATTTGGATATCAGTGGTCTTGAGAACTCACATATTCTCTATGGGTAGAGCACCTGAGTTTAACAGTCCTTTATGAAGTGAAGTGACTGTTCAGTGATATAGAACACCCATTACTTATTAATGTTGTTGTTGTTGTTGTTATGTGTCTTGGAGTCAGATCCTATTCACAGCGACCCCTCCTTGGGTTTCCGAGGCAGTATCACTGCTGAAGTAGATTGCCCAACCTTCTGTTTTACCTTGTAGGAAATAGGGGGGACTTCCATCACACCTCATAAACACTTAGTGAAAGAATTGGTGATAATGAGAGATCTTCACAGAGATGTTAATTTAGTAATGGTCCTTTCTTTCCTGTTGGTATGGGGGAGAGATAAAACTCCAAGGGGTAGTCTCAAAATAACCACAGACCCTGCATGAATGAAAATGGTTGAAATACTAAATGAGATAGGTAGATGAGAGTGGTTTGAACACTGTTTTATGTTGTTGTGAGGTGCCAGGCAGGTTGAATGGCAGCGACCCCATTTGCAGAGTACAACTGCCCCCTTAAGGTTTCCTAGGCTGTCATTTTTCGAGGAACTCTGGTGGTGCAAAGGTTAAGAGCTGGGCTAACTGAAAGATCAGCAGTTTGAACCCATCAGCTCCTCCACAAAGAAAGACTTGGTAGTCTGCTTCCTTAAAGATTACAGCCTGGGAAACTCTATGGGGTAGGTCCACTCTGTCACACAGAGTCCCTGTGAGTTGAAATGGACTTGATGGCACAAAACAACAACAAGAAATCTTTGTGGGAGCAGATCTCGAGGTCTTTCTTCTGTAAAGCTTCTGGGTGGGTTCAAACCACCAGCCTTTAGGTTAGCAGCCAAACACAACATTTGCACCACCAAGCCTCCTACTGTTTTATCAGCAGTGATAAAATAATATTGCTAAGTGTGTATGACAGATAAGAATACTGGAGCTGAAGACATTTTACTCTGAATATTGTCTAGGCAAAAACATGTTCAGTGAGCATTTTGAGAAATAGATATTGATGTGGAACTAAATTGAATTGACTTGGATTAAATTGATACAGGCATCAATCTTATGCTTTTAACACTCTTATTATTATTTAGCATCTTCTGATTCATAATCGTAATTTATTTCCATGAGGTTGTTTCCTTTTTACAAAAACAAAAATAAACTACCAGTGAAATGCTCTTAAAAGATAACTGTCTCAAACTAAGCTATTATGTTACATCGTGGGTAGGCACTGAGAATCTTTTGTGTCTTGATTCATTATATTGCACATTCTTCACTCTTCTGTATTATATTTCAGTAAAAGTTTTACAAGGTTGCCTCTGCCACTGGCAGAGATAAGAGTTTAGTAATTATGTAGGATGTGTGTAGGCCATCAAGTCGATTCCAGCTCATAAAGACCCTATATGCCCCATAGGGTTTCCTACATAGATTGCCAGATTTTTTTCTCCCACGGAGCCACTGGTAGATTTGAACTGCCAACCTTTTGGTTAAAAGCCAAGCACTTAGTCATTGCACCACCAGGGCTCATTGTAGAATGTGTAAACTCCCACTTATAAGAAATCTGTAAAGTCTACTATAGACCATTCTTGTTTCATATCAGAACACAGAAGACCAATCAGATGACCAAATGGACTGTTTACAACAAATGGTCATCCTTTTTTATCTTCTTGGTTAGAAACTCTAAACTTAGCTTCAAATAGAAGATTTACAATCAGTGTCCTCCGCAATGCTCTTTAATCATTGTTCTTTATCTCAGAGATGCTACACCCCTACATTTGCTGGATATGGGCTGGAACAAGTTGGAGGGGTACATATCAATAATCCTCTATCCTCTCCCTGCAGAAAGGAAATGAAGGCCCAATTCTCAGCAAATATTTGTGTGTGTGTGTGTGTATGTGTAATCTTATTGGTAGTTATTTTAAATAATTTTCTGCAGGATCCTTTATTTGTTCTACCAATTTTATACTTCAAATAATAATAAAACTTTTTTTTTTTTTTCATGTGGGCCCATATAAAATCAGGATTTGATACAGTTGTCCCTTAGTATCCATGTGGGATTAGTTCCAGGACCCCTGTGAATACCAAAATCCATGATTGCTTGAGTCCCTTATATAAAATGGCTTAGTATTTGCATATAAGCTATCCACATCCTCTCCACCCCAAACCCACTGCCATGGAGTTGATACCTACTCATAGCGACCAAATAGGAGGGAATAGAACTGCACCATGGGGTTTCCAAAACTGTAAATCTTTGTGGAAGAGGATTGCCTCATCTTTCTGTGGCAGAGCAGCTGTTAGGTTCAAGTCTATGACTTTTCAGTTAACAGCCAAATACTTTAGCCACTGCACCATCAGAGCTCCTTCGCACATCCTCCTGTATACTTTAAATCATCTCTAAATTACTTCTAATAAGTAACACAATGCAATTGCTGTGTAAATAGCCCTTTATGCTCCCTCTTAGCCTTTGAGAGACTGCTTTGACCACTTAATTGCTTTTTTCTGAATATTTTCTATCCGTGGTTGGTTGAATCCATGGATACAGAACCCATGAATACACAGGGTGGACTGTATCTACTCTTCTTGAAATCCTACAACTGTATGAGCTGATTAAAGCAGCCCCCTCTTTTCCCCTTGGGATCTTTAAATAAACAAAAACAAAGTGCCACTCTGTGTTTAACTGTGAACATGCGAGGATGAGATGAGAAGACGTGAAATACAAATCTGCTGCCAAAGATGGGGAAAGGAAAAAAAAAAAAATTTCCAGGGAGGAAGCTGTCCTCATTGGCTACATAAAGTCAGTTCTGATCATATCCTAGTTGAGAGAAGAGATTTAGTACTCCTCGAGATTAGGGGGAGGGAGGGAGTGAGGAGAGAGGGTTGCTTTCTACAAGGTAAATAACAGATGACAATTTATATCCTTAATTTTTGTTCTAAACCAATCCAAACAGAACTTTTGTTTTCTATTTGCTTTGATTTTCTTCCTAATTATACATTTCTTGTTCTTGAGCAAAAGTAAATTTATGCCTATTTGCTTTTTCAAATCCTACTTTCCATTTTGCCATTTCTCTCAGGGATTATAGGTGTTTCTGCAGCCTAACGTGATGTAGACCATTATCTTTCTCATACTGGCTCTTTGGGCAGCCTGCACAATCTGTCATTGTTATCCTCCCAGGCTTCCCTCTCACTTTGTCTTTTCTCAGCTACCATCTGCCTTTTCTAGCTCAGTGCTAAAATATTTCTCTCTCACTTGCTGGGGAAGGAGTCCAATTGTATGACATGGAGAGCTAATTATCAGGTGAGATTGTAAGCACTTACCACTGGAAGGTATAAAAAGTGAGGAATGAGATTAAGGAAAGAGGCCATCAACTGAGTTTCTTTCAGATCAAATCTTGGCTGGGAAGGGCCCTAAAGGTAACTTTACATTCCACCATTTTGCAGACAGGCACAGAGAGATTAATTAGATGACTTGTTCAAGGTCACAAAAAGTTGGGACAAGTTTGTCTTCGTTTTCATTCGTCAAACCACACTGCCTTTTATGGGTCCTCTGTACCTGCGCAGATCTCTAGATTGGGATGGCAGTTTTGTGCTTTGATTAGGTCTTACTTTCCCAGGACCCTTGGGAGCAGTTCTATTCTGCACAATGGGGTCCCTATGAGTTAGAATCAACACAAAGGCAACTAACAACAACAGAATTTTATTTTATTTTTTTCTCTGTCAAACCTATGTATATTCGTTAGTGTAGTCCCATTCGCCTTCCCACACCTATGCAGCTTGCGTGTCTAGCTACGTATCCACTTATAGATTATTGTTATTACTGTCATTGCAGTATGTAATAATATTCACCTCTGTTGCATTAAACTCTCATGCTCCTCCCAAAACAATACTGTAACAGCATTTAAATGTGCATGGATTCCAGAGAACACAATGGGACAGCATTTATTTTTCTAACACTTGCAAAGCTCACCATTTCTTGGTTTCTGAAAGCCTTTTCTACTGGAACTATTTGGGGTAGGATGTTTTCCTGGACTGCAGCTCTGCAGCCAGACTGTGGAGTCTTTCAAAATATCAAAACACATAGATAGCATTGCTAAAGGCATCTGTAAAAGTAATGTTGGGAATTGAGGAAATTCCAAAGGCCACTTTATAAGAAAGGGCAGGAGCAAATCCCTGAGCATTGGAAGATGTGAGATGGAAGAAGAATTTACTCAAAATATGAAGAACAGGAAAATAGCAAATTGGGGTAAGAAGAGAAAATGGAGTAGGACAGCAGAGAAATAAATGAGAGCTGGAATCAGGCAAGTCCTTCCCATCCACCTCCCCACCCATCTCCCCATCTCCTCACCCCCATAGCTGGAAAGCATTTCCCTTTTTCCTGGATTCCTATAGCCTTTCCATATACAGCTGGAACTGAGCTATCACCTCACTGCTTTCTGCATCTGGCAGCACAGGCTGTACTGTATTCAATTCCCAGTGGTTCCCTGTGCACCCCCAACATAATGATGCCGCGCTGGCTTGCAGGGGAGGGACTGCTACCCCTTGGGGTTGAGGGGCATGAAAAGAGACAGCTGGCACCGGGCCGGGAGAGACCGGCTCGGCCAAGAGCGGGCACAGCGGGGCTTCGGTGGCGCTCCCCTTGCGCTCACAAGGCCGCCTTGGCCAGTTGCCCCCTGGCGCGGCGCCGGCCCGCGTCCAGTCCCGCCCCTGTGGGGATGAAAGGGGAGAATTGAGCGGCGCCTGCCCGCGTGTGCCTGGTTTGCGCACGTTGGATAGATAGGACTCCTCTTTCCTGACGTGTGCGCCAGTCCCAACGCAGCGTCTCGGCCTGTGCCCGTGGCCTTGGTACTTCGCTGCACCTCAGCAGCCTTGCGGCTATGGCCGCTTCCTCCGCGCGGCCCGCCATTCTGGCCCTCACGTGGCTGGTGTTGCTCCTGCTACTCTGCCTGGGCCCAGGTGAGTAAGGCTATGCCAGCCACAGATGGTGTCCTGGCTCGACATTGGGCTTGGTTCAAGGTAGCATTACTAAAGCTTCTAGGAAGAAGAGGTTGGTGATGGAAGTGGCGGGAGTAGGAACCCCTCCTTTACCTGGGCAATGGGCAAGAGTTGATAGGGACACCAAGTTTAGAGTTTGACATTTATGTGAGTGCAAAAGTGGCACTTGGGTTGGTTTGGGTGGGCCAAGATCTGCGGGATAACCTTGGGGAAGATTGAGGGCCAGGCGTTCAAAGGGTGGTGGTGGTGATAGTGGTATGAAGGAATTAATGTAAGGAGCAAAGAGGTAGTGTAGTGAGGCCTTTAAGAAGGATTGTGCCTCCTAGCCCCAGGGGAAGGCAAATGGCATCCTCACCTCCATTCCCTTCCAACTAGTCACTAGGCAACAGAGTTTGTGCTGCACTTCACAGCAAGGTCAAGTTCCAGCTCTCCAAAGTGCTGGGCCAGGCTTCACACCCCAGATGGGTGAAACCTTCCTTTTCTACTTCATGGGATCCTCAACAGCTCTGCTGAAAGTTCCAGGTTCATTCCGTATAGAAGTATACATTTTTCACACACGTCCAAAATGAAGCAGGGTGCACAGATATTTAAACCCTGGAAGTCCAGGGTCACTTTCTAAAAAAAGGCAGGAGCAAAGCCCTGAGCCAGGGACGATGGGAGATAAGGGAGGCAGGGGAGAAATATTAATGCAAAATGTGAAGGAGCACACAAAGACAGTAAGAGTGAGTGTTGGAGTGAGAGAAGAAAATGAGGTAGACCAGAAGAGAATAAGAGCTAGAATCAGCCAAGTCCTACCCCCAACCAACTCTTGAGAACTGCAATCTGAAGTAGTGTGTTTTGTCCTGATCTGCATTGTATAATCCTTTATGGTTCACAAGTAGCCTCGTGTATACACAAGTGCCTGTGCTACTTAACCTGCCTCGATGGGGATATTGTGGCCCCACCTTTACTGGTAAGGGTACTTGTGCTAGAAGGAGTTAAATAATTTGCTCAAGTAAATTCATAATGAGCCCACCAGATCCTACTTCCTTCCATACATGTGCTTTATCCACAAAAAGTCACAGGGCGCTGTATAATGTAAATTGAAAGTAAACTTGGCTGTTCAGCTTCTGTATTCTGCTCATTCAACACAGGCATGGAAAACTAAACTCACTGGTGAGGTGGGGAGCCCTCCAGTCACTTTAACAGTAGGGGTCCTGTTCAACTGGGGAGGATTACAGATGTTCTAGTTTACAACCACAGGGATTGCTAATCAATAATTTTCTATTACATGACTGACTTACTTCCCCCACATTGTTCCTTCTGTTGTAAGAAATACATCTGAATAAGCACTGGCTATAAACCATCCCTTTTCAGAATCCATATTTTATTTAATTCCTACCAAGAAGTTAGCAAGAAGACTTGATTAAAGTATTATCACCATTGAGCTAAAGTATGATAAATTCTTCTGACATACATGAAAATCTGCATATGTAGAGTCCCCAAAAAGGCTGTATGCTACCTATAATAATTTCATGAAGAAAATTCCCTTCTTGATCAATTTATTAATAGTTGGCACCTACAAAGGGGCATCTTGCAATTCTGAAACTTTTGGGAGCTCAAATGCCAGGTAACTGGGTTTGATAAATTAGGGGGAGCCTGTTATCACACCCAGAAAGAGTAAATGATGATGTTGGATTAAAAAAATCCATAATACAGGGGAGAAAAAAGCTACAGCTATTAATTTGTTTTTTATTCCATTATTCAAATAAATTTAGTTTGGTGTCCAATTATATGTATTAATATTTATAGTTCAATGTGTAGTAACTGGTACCATGGCAACATTAACAGTTAATAATTTAGGACTTATCCATGCTTTCCAGTTGTGTAGGTGAAATTTGGTGACACATTTCTCAACCATTAGTGTGTATGTGTGAGTATACAGATATGTTGTTGTTGTTGTTATGTACCGTCGAGTCGGACCCGACTCATAGTGACCCCTCCTTGGGTTTCTGAGGAAGTATCACTACAGAAGTAGATTGCCCCATCTTCCTTCCAAGGAGTGGCTGGTGGGTTTGAACCGCCAGCCTTCTGGTTAGCAGTCAGATGCCTTAGGCACTATGCTACCAGAGCTCCCATATAGATATGTATGTGTAATATATATATATATATATATATATATCTGCAAGAAATTGCAACCTTGCTACTAATGCCTAAAACCAATGTCTATTTCAACAACAAAACTACATTCCATTCATTAATTGTTAAGCACTTTTACAGAAAGCAGATAGGTGGAGAAATAATATTTAATTCTGTGTGTGCTACTCTGTGAGTTGTTAGAGATCAACAGATGTTAAGATATTAATGAATAATAATATTAGTGTCTTCTTTGACAAATGTTTTCAGATTTTTTTTCATTGACTCGTAAGGTTGGAGGGGAAGTATAAACTTTAAGAGTAGTCCCACCCTCATCTAATGAAATCATCTCCTCTTGTCAAATGCTCACCTCCATTTATTTATGCTCAAACATCTCCAGGAATTCTTGACTGGAAACATCTGGGGGAAAATCATTCCATCTTTGGATGACTGCCCAGCTGTTGGAAACCTCACTTCATGCCCTAATCTACAACTGAGTGGTCTGTTAGATCTGTAGCACTGCTCCCAGAAGTTTCGTTCCTCATAGTTAAACACCTAAGTTCTTTTAATTTTTTCTCATATAATGAATGTTTGGGCCCCTGTCCACTCTGGATGTTTACCTTTGACCACAACTTCAGTCTTTCTATGAACTTCTTAAAGTCTCATGAACTGTACAACATAGTTGAAGGGTGGTCTGATCAAAGAAGTCCTGGAACAGAAACTGGACAATCATTTCCTTTTTTTTTTTTTTTCCAAAATGCTATCCTTTTATTAAAGCAGCCTAAGAATGCCATTTCTTTTTAAAGAACCACATCACTGTAGACCAACTGAGTGTAGAAAATGAAAACCACAGAATCTCTTTGATGGGCTGCTACATACTGTGCTACTATATTAACCCAGCCTCCCTTTGGAAGACATGAAGACAACACCATCTTTGCCCCTCCAGTAAGTCAGCATCCTTCCCAGAGATGTTGTGGTCCCTAGAGATTCTTTGTGGCTGTGCCATGAAGCCTGTAAAACTACGGTGACCATATAATTTATCATCCAAGATGGAACACTTTTGAGAGTGAAAGGAGGCACTATCATGAATTATGCCAGGACAACAGGCATAAACTAGGACTGTCCTGGGAGAACCATAAGGGTGATCACCCTACTCATGAATCATGAGGTTGGCATTTGAGTGTTAAACAAGTTGGGGAAGTCACAGCAGAATTCCTTTCCTATCTCAAAGACCAGGCCAGCAAGCTCCTTGACTGGTATAACTATTCCAAAGGCAGTCAGGTAGACTCAAAGGGGATTCAAATTCAAGTGCCTACAGAGGACTAGGGAAATAAGTGAAGTAGATGAAATGGCAGCTTACGGACGGACCATGGGGTATACTGAGTGAATTTGGCTTAAAGGTGTTCAGATTCAACATTTGTAGATACTGGGCTCTCTAATAAAATGCATCTGCAGGCAGAGTTCAGCTGTGGGCAGTTAGTTTATGATCCTTGGCTATGGATGTGTTTTCTCTCCCCAACTACATAGTAAATTCTTGATCTTATTGGATCACAAATACTTGTTAATTTTCTGGTGAAAACTAGGCTCCTATTCCCAGAAAACTGTACCTTTGCAGATGTACATACAATTTTCAATACCTTTCCAGACTCCTGAACCCTGTTCATGAACAGAGAAGATACCAGGTTAAAGACTCTTTCTAAAAAAAAATGGTTTTGGACATAGGATACCAGAGTTTTTTTCTTTTCTTTTTTTCCTCCAGGGGCTTTGGGTTGTTCACTTCACAGAAGACAAGCCTTATACATTTACGTAACATTTGAGAATCAGAGTTTTTTCTTCTTCCATGCAAGTTTAAAGCAAATCATTCTATAGGTCTTTAGACAGGTTAACTGGGTGGTGGTGGAAGGGGGTTCAATCAGGCCAGATAGGTTATTTTCTATTAAAAGTATTGGACTCATTAGAAACACTGTTAGAATGGAATAAAGACAATAAATGGTACAAATAATGCTGGATTATAACATGATATGAACAAACTACAAAACTGGGCTGAGTATTTAGAGAGCGGATGTGTCATTTCCCTTCTTCTGTAGATCACCCCACTTGCTTGCTTTTTGCTGCAACCAGGTGTCTGCAAGTGCATGGCCCCATCAAGGAGGGGCTGCAGATTCACTCCAGGTCTAAAACTCAGGATATTAGGAAAATAAACCCAGTTTTAACCACTCTAAACTTAAAAAAAAAGAGCTCTGGTGGCATAGTGGGTAATGCATTTGGCTGCTAACCAAAAGGTGGGCAGTTCAAACCCACCAGCTTCTCTGCGGTAGAAAGATGAAGCAATCTACTTCTGTAAATATTTACAACCTTGGAAACCATATGGGGCAGCTCTACTCTATCCTATAGAGGTCATTCTGAGTCCAAATTGACTTTATGGCAGTGGGTTTGATTTTTGGTTTCAACTTGAATGAAGGCACGCATGCTGGTGGCCCAATGATTACTTCCTCAGCTGCTAACTGAGGTTGAGGATGATGTATGGAGCCCACCCAGTGGCTCTGCGGGAGAAAGACCCAGTGATCTGCTTCTGTTGAGATTATAGCCAAGTAAACCCAATGGGGCAGTTCTACTCTGTAACACATGGTCACTGAGTCAGAATTGACTTGACAGCACCTAACAACAACATACTTGAATGAAGTGTTCTCAATATTTCAGCCTACATTTTAATGAGCAGAGAGTGAATTGAGAAAAATAGTAAACTTTCTTGACTGAACGAAAACACATTTAAAATTTTTTATAACCCCACCCCAAAGGAAAGGAAAAGAAAGAAAACAAACAAGTCAAAAAATATTTGACCTGAATTCCCTTTAAAAACTATCCCATGTAGACAGGATCACAGGGAGATACAAGTTCTGATTTTACATTGAATATGAGAGAAGTAAGGCACTTGACTGCTAACCGGAAGGCTGGCCATCAGCCACTCCTTGGAAGGAAGATGGGGCAATCTACTTCTGTAGAGATAACGCCTTGGAAACCCAAGGAGGGGCTGCTATGGGTCTGGTCCGACTCAATGGCAAATAACAACATGAGAGAAGTAACCCCTATAGAAACAGAATGTGTCATTTTGTGACATCAGAGATGGCAGGTTATTTACTTGTGAGCCACAGGAGGAGTTGCTGCTTTGGGCACTGTAAGCATAATGGTGAGGAGCATGGAATCTGGAGCAGACTACTTGGGTTCAAATCCCAGCTTCACCATTTACTTATTCTTTGACTTTGAAAAAATTTCTTAATCTTCCTGTGCTTTAGTTTTCTCGGCTATAAAATGGGGGTAATAATAGAATTTATACCATAAGAACATTGTGAAGATTAAATAAATGAATACACTTAAAACCCAAAGAGTAGTGCCTGACATATAATAAGCATTATATAAGTTATATAAATCTCTTTCCAGCTTACTTTTTTTTTGGAAAATCAAAACGCACTATTTGTATATATACACACCCAAAATGAACACTAAATCAATGTTTTGAGGTCCAAAATAGTTGAGCATGTGCATATCTGGTTACCCATGTATGTCTGTTTCCTATGGCTGCCATAAATGGGATGGGTTATCCAAAAAGCAAGGTAAGCACAAGCTTACTTGTGCTTACTTAATAATTTGTAGTGAACACATTACATGTTTTCTTACCACATGACTCTGCCTTGTCAAGGACCGTAAATTTGAAAAGAGGTTTTGATTCTGTAGGAAGGTGTTGTGGGGTTGGGAGAGAGACAGATGTCAGCCATACCTAGAAGCAGAATCTTCGATGTGATGAAAAAGTGTGAAATTGTTCACTACAAATTAGTAAGTAAGCACAAATAAGCCCATGCTTACTTTGCTTACGAGCAATCTGACTCTTGCCATAACAGTTTGAATGCCTTCAACACAACCACACTGGGTGGTTTAGAACAATAGAAATTTATTCCTTCAGAGTTCTGGAGACAAAGTCCAAAATCAAGGTGTTAGCCGGGCCATGCTCCTCTGAAGGTTCTAGGGAAGAATCCTTCCTTGCCTCATCCTAGCTTCTGGTGGACTCAGGGATTCTTTAGTTTGTGACAGTATAATCCCAATGTCTGCCTACCTCTCACTTCACATAGCCTTGTCTGTATCCTCTTTTCTTATAAGGATACCAGTCATTGGATTTAGGGCCTGTCTTAATTCCAGTATGATATAATTTAAGAACCTTAACTAATTAGGAGCTCTGGTACCATAGTGCCTAAGGCTGATACAAACTAAAAACCTTAACTAATTGCATACACAAAATCCCTATTTGCAACTAAGCATGAATCTTTTTTTAAAAATTGTACTTTGGGTGAAAGTTCACAGAGCAAATTCATTTTCCATACAGCAGTTCATACACATTTTGTCTCATGACATTGACTGCGATTTCCCACAATGCTACAGCTCTATTCCCACTTCCTCCCGGTCGTTACCTCTTCCCTGTGTCCTTCCTTCCCATGCACTCCTGCCCCTCCATCTCCCTGTGCATACACTGCTGTTGTGTTCTCCAATGATTGATCTCTCCAAGGTGTGTATCTACCTGATGTAAATGTTCAGCTCATATGCTGGTCTTTATTTGGCTGGAAGCCATGAGAGTGAGTTCAATTCCAGACCTGAAGGGGAGCTGGGGGGCATAGTCTCAGGGGTTCCATCAGACTCTATCTGACCAGCAAACCTGGTCTTTTTTTTTTTTTAATGATTTTGAGTTTTGTTCCACATTGTTCTCCCACTCTATCCAGGATCTCCTACACAGGTCCCTTTCCAAGTGGTTGACAGTGATAGCCAGGCACCATCTAGTTCTTCTGGCCTCATGGTCATAAAGGCTGAGGATCACATGGTCTATCAGTCCCTTGGTCTAATTGCTTCCGTGCATCTTTGGTTTACTTCATTCTTCTTTTCTCTGGACAAGGAGAGACCCATCATTGCATCTAGATGGCCACTTGCAAGCTGTTAAGATCTCAATTGCTAGTCACCAAAGCAGGATGTGGAACAATATTTTTGCATAGTATGTTATGCCAATTGAGCTAAGCATGCATCTTAAAGTTTAGTTAGACTTGAGTTTTTGGAGGACACTTTTCAACCCACTAGGGGATAGTGGCGGTTTCAATGGTAGAATTCTCACCTTCTGTGTGAGTGACTGGGTTTGGTTTCTGGCCACTGTACCTCCACCACTTTATCAGAAGGGGCTCGTATGTTGGTATTATGCTGAACAGGTTCCCATGGAGCTTCCAAACTAAGATGGATTAGGAAGTAAGGCTTGGCAATCTACTTATGAAAAGTTAGCCAATGAAAACCAATCACAGTGGTCTAATCCATTGAGTAGGGAGTTACCATGAGTTGAGGGCTGACTCCACAGCAAACAACACCAACATTAAACCTGTTAAACCATGAAAGGTGAAAGTTGCCTGGGAGGTAAACAGAACAGATGGGATAATATGACATACTGGCTAAAACAGAACAATGTCAGTCTTCCTTGGGAATACCTCAAATTGAATGCCTTTGGTCAGCTATAGTCATGGTCACCAGTATTAGCCACAGGTAGCCTGAGATTTCTTTTCTCTGTATGATGGGTAATGTGACAAACATTAAATCCTATAACTGATGACTTAGTGATACACCATTGTCTTGGCAGGAAGGAAAGGAGCAAGGCCAATGTAGGAAGGATAGTTTTCCATAGGTATAAATATGGTGATGAAGGAAGAATGATGGGGAAAATCCTTATATCAATCGTGACCTCATCTCTGGTGCTATTACATGGGATGGCGGCTGCTAAGAGAAACCAATCTTTTAACATCTGCACTTTGCTGTATTGCCAAGTTGCCAACTCAAGGGGTGGGGGCATGCAGTTCTTTCCTCCAACTCTGATTTGTGCATTTGAGAAATTAAAGCCTTCAGTGCAACTCTAAAACAGATTTCTATTTTCATTGTTTTAGGTGGCATAAGTGGAAATAAACTCAAGCTGATGTTTCAAAAACAGGAAGGTAAGTATACCCCCAGTGGATAAAGGTTGTATTTTCAACTGGCTTAAAATGAAATGCCCATGTTGAATGTGCTCACTCGAGACCTGTATTTGGAAAATCAAAAGTGTTTACTCCTTAAAACATTAGGAGATCTGAAGGGCTTATTCTGTGGGTGTGTGGTGTAGTATTTTATTAGATAAATATTATTGCCAGTAAATGTTTGAAGATTGTTTTACTGAAAGCTGTCTGTGGACTCAAAAATAAAAGAAACAGTATCACAGTGTTAATTGAATGCTGTTTATTTTGGAAGCATGGAACACTTTAGGGCACATACCTAAATTTAGAAAGTAGGAAGTAGAGAACATTGAACCTTGGTTGGTGGAGTACTCAGGGAAGGGATTGTTATGGAACTCTATATTCAATTAGCTATTCATAGGGGTGAGGGAGGTGAAACGGAAAAACCTTTTTATTACTAAACCATGTTGTGCAAATTGCCTCTAAGATAAATGTGGTAAGCAGCCAATCATAGTAGAACTAGAGAAGTCTGGGATCTTTGAAATACCGGCTCAGGCCAGATCTAATCCAATAGATGAACTGAATCAATTAAATCTGTTGTGTGGTGTTTCCCTCTCTGAATTTTTATTTTTATCCATAAAATGAAGACATCTAAATTTTGACTACATTTCTAATGGGAGCATTTAAATGGTTTATTCTTTTTCCCCTTTCCTAATGGAGGATTCTAATAGGTTGAATTTCTGAGTGGTGCAAACAGCTAACATGTTTGGGTGCTAACTAAACGGTTGGAAGTTTAAGTCCACCTAGAGGTTCCATTCAAGTTCTGGTGATCTCCTTCTAAAAAAATCAGGCATTGAAAACCCCATGGAGCACAGTTCTACTCTGACACACATGGGTTGCCATGAGTTGGGGTCGACCCTACGGCAGCTGGTTTTCTGTTGTTGCTGTTGTTGTTATGTGCCGTCCAGTCGGACTCGACTCATAGCGACCCCTCCTTGGGTTTCCAAGGCAGTATCACTATGGAAGTAGATGGCCCAACCTTCCTTCCCAGGAGTGGCTGGTGAGTTTGAGCCGCCAGGCTTCTGGTTAGCAGTCAAGTGCCTTTCAGGTAGGCTGATATCTCCTCTGCAAAGGGGGCCTTAGAGCCTTTACTGTCATACTTCCCCATTAGCCCCTTTGAGGTCCCTCACGGGTATCTGGAGCATATGTTGCCCCTCTCAGGGGCAGAGTTTCTAGGGGAGCTCCCCCTATTACAGAGCTTCTAGCATCCTTCCCAGTATTTCCAGCACTCATGGGTCCCTGATATCTGAGGCTGTGTGAAAGGCCCACCTCACTGGGCTGGGTAGCTGTTCCAAACCTGTCAACTCAAAGGATGCTCAAGGGTGACTGGATGTTGTCAGAGGTCCAGCCTATTGAAGGTGGGTCAGAGAACAAACAATTGGGATAATCAGACCCCCTCAGCCTTTACTCAGTTCAAGCCAGGAATATGTATTGAGCACCTACTGTGTACAAAACATTATAAACAGTGCTGAGGAGAATGTACAGATGAATAAGAGGTAAAAAAAGAAATTAACTTTGTTAATACTTCTTGGTATCATCAACAAATACATTAGACACTTTACTTACATTGTTTTTTTCTTCATAATAACACTGGGATAGAGAGTGAGAGGACAAAGGCTCAGAGAGGTTCAGACAGAAGAGGCAAGCGAAACGGCACAGCTGGGGAAGGGCAGCGCCTTCCCTTAAGAACATCCTGCAGAAGGGGTACATTCTAAATAATTAAGACTGATGGACAGACATTGGAGGAAGCAGTGTTAAAGCACGGGCTAGTACCATTCAAGACTATTGAATCGTCAGTGATCACACACTGTGAGGCCCAGAGATAGTAACCTAGGGTGGCGTTGTATTTTAGCAAACTGATGTGAGAACTTGGCTGTGCCACTAGACTAAGTCTAGTTCTTACTCTTTCAGGGACCATTATCCCAGTTTTTTCTAACTTTGCCTTCTAAGCAAGTATAATCCTTTCATTTGTACATTTTGTAACATATACCATGTATGTGTGTGCTACTAGACACCTAGTTCAATTACCCATGGGGTAAACCAACTACTCAGTGGTTCCTGGGTGGCACAAATGATTAAGCATTCAACTACTAACTGAAAGGTTGGTGGTTTGAACCTGCCCAGAAACGTCTTGGGAGAAAAACCTGGTGATCTGCTTCTGAAAGGTCACAGCCTTGGAAACCCTATGGAGCGCAGCTCTATTCTGCAACACGTGGGGTTGCCATAAATTGAAAACAATTTGATGGTAACTGGTGCTCCAGTGGTGCAGTGCCTAAGGCATTTAACTGCTAACCAGAAGTGGTGGTTCAAACCCACCAGCCACTCTGTGGAAGAAAGATGGGGCAATCTCTTTACATGAAGATTTATTGCCTTGGAAACTAAGTGGGGGGGGGCTCTGTTAGTTGGAGTTGACTTGATGGTAGTGGGTTTTTTTTTTTTTTTTTGCTGGTAACTGGTAAGCCACAACTTCCTGCCTGAGTCCTAGGGCATGGTGAGTGGGCTGCAGATAAGTTGAATTTTCTTCCTATCCTGAAGTCTAGAAGCTGAACATTCACTTGTGCATAGTGAGGAGAGCTTACTAACGAGAAACTTGGGAAACTGATGGCTTGAGGCTGTATTTTACGCAAGCCATGCTAAAGAATGAAAGTGAGAGACCTATCTTTTCTATGGTGGAGTGGGAACAGGATATATAACCTCAGTAAGAAAATATAATTATTTGTACTTTGGGGATGGGAAATTGATCATTTCAGTGTCTCCTACAACAAAGACTAAAGTGGCTGTTGGTGAGAGCAAAGCAAAAGAATTCTTGAGCAGCCTGAAACGCCAGAAACGGCAGCTGTGGGACCGGACTCGGCCAGAAGTGCAGCAGTGGTACCAGCAGTTCCTCTACATGGGCTTTGATGAAGCTGTAGGTAACCTTTCCTTTTGGAGGTCTGACTTCCTACTAGGTCGTGTGGTGGGGGATGAGGAATGGAAATAGAAAATTTAGGCTTCATTATTCATCCTGTAAGTATTAAATCCCCCCTCATATTCCAAGTGCTATCTAGGCATTGAATGACATTACCAACATTGTAAGCACATCAGCTGAAATGTTCCTCCATCATGTGAAGCCCAGATCAGAATCTCTCCAGTGAGGGCATGTCTGGAAGGTGGGATTCCAGAGGAGCCACAGGCCAAAATGGCTAGGGCCTAGGTTGATTAAGGAGACTGGGTGGTGCAAATGGGTAATATGCTAGGCAGCTAAATTAAAGGTTGGAGGTTTGAGTCCACCTAGAGGCACCTCTGAAGACAGGCCTGACTATCAAGTTCTGAAAAATCAGCCACTGAAAACTCTGTGAAGCACGGTTCTACTCTGACACTCATAGGGTCACGTGAGTCAGAGTCGACTTGACCACACTGGTTTTTTTGTTTTGTTTTTAGATTTATGAAGAATCTGATTTTCCTAGGAAACCTTTTAACTTATCTGTACAATTTTGCCTGGGTGTCCTCAAAATAACTCACAATGCCCTAAAATGTTTCCAATTTTCTTGAAGAAAATGTCAGAAATAAAAAGATCGGTACAAAGACTTATAAGGATAATTGAAGGAGGTCAAAAGTGTCTTAAAAGGAGAGACAGGTCTTAATGGATGTTTCTTGGAAAAATTTGCCAATGCATATGAGGAAAAAGAAGATTTTTAGTTCATATGCCTAAGAAAACTGAAAACCAAACTTGCTGCCATTGAGTTGATTCCAATTCATAGTTACCCCCAAAGGATTTCCAAGGCTATAATCTTTATGGAAGCAGACTGTCTTGTCTTTTTCTCGCAAAGTGACTGCTGGGTTCAAACCACTGACCTTTGGTTAGCAGCCCCATACCTTTACCACAGCACCACCAGAGCTCCTTTTGTTCATGTACCTAGAGAACTTCGATAGAGAAATTCACTGAATTAAGGGAAAAGAATATTTATAATCACATGCCCAACTGGTAAGACTATGGCAGGGGAAAGTTAGATAAGAGTTAAAATCTTAGGTTCTGCTGCACAGGATAATTTTTACTTATTTTCTTTTATTGCGATATGGAAAGTTTATAAAGCAAATTCATTTTCCATACAGCAGTTCATATACAGTTTGTTTCATGACATTGATTGCAATCCCCATAATGTAACAGCTCTCTTCCCACTTCCTCCCTGTGGTTACCTTTTCCCTGTGTCCTTCTTTCCTATGCATTCCTGCCCTCTGAGCTCTCCTACACAGGATTATTTTTACAGAATGATTGACAGGAATGAATTTAGCACTTGTTATGAGAGGTGTATGTGAGACTTAAGAGACACAGAGCATATGTAACCTGCACTACCCAGGCAGGTGCTAGATGAGTGTTTCATGAGCAGCTCAAATTGAGACAGCTGAAAACATTTTTCCAAATGGGCACAATGTTCATATTGGGTATGGATGGAGGGTGCAATTAAAATATTGCAGTGGTTGAGAAAAAAATTAATTCTTTAGAAGCATCATTTTCCATGGCTGCATAAAATTTAAATCATGCAGATGTATCACAATTTCCTTCTCATCCCCCACCATTATCTTCTTCTTCTTCTTTTTTTTTTTTTTTTAATGCATTTTATTGCAATATAATTCAGGTACAGTGAAATACACAAAACTAAAGTGACATGGGTCAATGCATTTTTTTTCTTTTTGCAGTGTTTCTTCCCCTCCCCACCCCTCCCAACCCTGGCAACCAACAAAGAAAATTTCTGTCCATATATAAACCTTTCCTTGACCCTCCACAACAACAAACTAATACTATATTTGTCCTTCTGTGATTGGCTTTTTTCACTCAGCATAATGTCCTTCAAGTTCATCCATATTATGCGGTATTTTGCAGACTCTACATTATTCTTTAGTGTTGCGTAGTATTCCATTGTGTGTATGTACTATAGTTTGGTCATCCACTCTTCCACTGATGGGCACGTGGGTTGTTTACATCTTTTTGCTATTGTAAATAGTGCTGTGATGAACATGAGTGTGCATGTATCTCTTCCTATCCTGGTTCTCACCTCGATATATACCTAGTAATGGGATTGCTGGGTCAAATGGTATCTCCAACCTTCTAAGGAATCACCATATTGCTTTCCACAGTGGTTGTGTCGCTTCACAGTCACACTCAATTGGATTGTTAATTCCTTTGGTGTTGAGGCGTTGGAGTTTTCCATCAGTCTTAGAGATAGGTCCCTTGCCAGATATGTAATTATCAGCAAATATGAATTTGTTGCTGTCATTTTTGTCATGTGCTTTTTCATTGTGTCAATTTCTTTTTTCCATACAATTTTCTATGCTGAGCTTGTTTTGTTTATGAATCATGTTACCACTTCCTTCATTGCTATTGTTTTAGTATTTGCTGAATATTTATGCTTGTCCTCTTTTTTATTTTGATGTGAAGGTTTATCACTTTTCTTTGAGGTTATCCTGTGATTTATAGTTTTCTTCCCAAGTTTAGAACAGTCCATTCTATCTTGTAGTTGTCTTGACTTCCCTACCTTCTAGAAGTTCTGCAATGACACATTTATTCCCTCTTTTGGTTTGTAGTTGTCCTTATTTGTCAATTGATGTCTCTGGTTCCCTGTTTACAATCTTGTAGGCTTCTTTATTTTGGATACTTCCAAAGCTGGGTTAGTTTCTGGGTTATATCATCATGTGAGTTAATGGTCAGTTGTTGTTGGCTGTTGTTGCTTCTCTATCCAAAGGGCTCCCTTTAGCATCCTTTGTAAGGTTGGTTGGTTTTAACTAATTCCTTTAATTTCTGCTTATCTGGAAATGTCTTAATTTCACCATCATATTTGAGGGACAATTTTGCTGGGTACATATTTTTTGGTTGGAAATTTTTCTCTTTCAGGGTTTTATATATATACCATCCCATTGTCTTTTCACCTGCATAGTTTCAGTCAAGAAATCCAATTGGTTGCCCCTTGTACGTAACTTTTCATTTTTCCCGTGCTGCTCTCATGATTCTTTCTTTCTCTTTGGTTTTGGTAAATTTGATGATGATATGTCTGTGTGATTTTCTATTGGGGTCTATCCTGTGGGTTCATTAGACTTCCTGAATGGATATATTCTCATCTTTCAGCATACCAGGAAATTCTCTTCCAGCAAATCTTCAACAATTTTCTCTGTGGTTTTATTTGTCTCTTCCTGTTCTGGAATTCTGATTACACATAAGTTATTTCTTTTGATGGTATCCCACATGAGCCTTAGGCTTTCTTCATTTTGTTTTGATCTTTATTCTGATTGATTCCTTTCCAAAGAAGTGTTCAGGTATTTGCCTTCAATCTCCCTAATTCAGTCTTCAATTGATTCAATTTGCTCCTTTGCCCATTCATCTATTTCTGAAATTTTAGTATTAATCTTCTGGATTTCTGTGTGTGGATTTTGTATCATATCTAATTTTTCATTTATTTTGTCATTTTGTTCTTGTATTGTCTGTCGAAATTGTTTTAGGGTTTTTTCTGTATTTTCCTTGATCTGTCTCTCAATTCGTTGAAGATACTTAAATATAATTCTTTTGAATTCTTTATCAGGGAGTTCAAATGCTGTGTCTTCCTCAGGGATGTGTTTTGAGTCTGTATCCTGGTCCCTTGTTTCTCCTGCTTTATCTTGCTTCTTTGTGTGGACTATGATGGTCTGTTGTCTCCAAGGTATTGTGACATTTTTGTGTTTATATTTAATTGGTGACTGTATGTTGGAATGACTTACCCATGATTTTCATTTTCTTTGTTTTGTTTGTATGTTATCTATGCAAGCAGGGTATTGTGCTCCTCTATTCGCTAGTTGACAGCACTAGTTCACCACCTGTCTCCTTTCATGTTGTCAGCCTCTCATATGTCCCTGCCAACCTTGGCAAACAGAGCCTATTCTTAGGTCCCTGGAATACAAATGAGAACGCTATCACTTTAAAATCCAAAATGGTTGCCACTTATAAAGATTCAAAATGGCTACACCCTCGGTCACTTTAAATATCCAAAATAGCTGCTACATGTAAACAATCAAAATGGCTGCATCCTCCAGACAGTGGAAAGTCAACAGCTTAGGTTGTCTCCATCCTTGCTATTTCCCTTCCTAGTCATGGGCCACCAATGCAGTTGTCCCTGCAGCCGTTGGTGAACAAGGCTGATCTTTAGGTCAATCCTCAGGTCCCAACACCACTTGGAAATATTCAGGTTGTTAATCCCATCAGAGTAGCTGACAGTTTGCAGCTCGGACTATCTCTGTACTCACTGTTTTCATTCAGTTTTTCCACTAGTTGGTGCCTAATGCACTTCTGTATAGTTCCTTTCAAAGCTCAAGGCTCCAGGATTATCTTCTGTATCTCTGTCAACTGGTTTTTCTTTTCTTTGTTGAAGAGGGTCTGTGTCACTTGTCTGTCTATTCCTCCATCTTACTGGAAGTCCCCACCATTATCTTCTTGCTAACTGAAATATAATTTTTATTTTCTATTCAAGTAACTAAACACATACAGGCAAACTCTACCAGGCATGATTCTAAGCATTCTATGAATTAACTTAACATTCACAACCTAAAAGGTGGATGCCATTATTTGTAACATTATTGTATAGTTTGTTCCTTACTGAAAATTATATTCTGGCCAATGGGATTACTGGGGCTAACGGTCATAGTTAATGGTTTTCAATCCATGTTGAAATATCCCATAAGTCATGTATGAGAGTACCAATTTCTAGCACCTTCAGCATCATCTAGTACTCTCAATGAAAATTGAAAAGAATGCATTTACTGATTTGATAGGTAAAAATGGTATATCATCTTTTAGTAATTTGCACTTCCTTGATTATTGATATTTCCTTAATATTTGGCAGGTATCTATATCAGACAGTTCATTAAAATGAGTCCTAAGAATTTCACAAGGGCAAATAGCTAAAATGTCTGATGACAAAAACAGGATAAAGATGCATATAAAACAAGATTACAGTAACAACATGTGTACTGGAAAGACTGGAAGGAAATACCACAAAATGTTACTGGTGGTTGTCTTTGATACTGAAATTATATGATACCCTTGCTGTTTGGTCCATTCCTACAGATGAGTTTGTACTATTTCTTTATTCATTAAAAAACATTATATTTATTGAAAAAAAATTTTAGCCAAAATCTCAAACAAGCTTATTATAAAATAACAAAAGCCAAGAAGTGAGATTATTTCACTACCATTTTTTTTAATATAATGTGAGAAAAGAAAGGTGGGAATGGAGGCAGAGTTGTCAGTGTCCTCTTAAAGTGGAAGGGGCTGCAATAGGGTCCATAAGCTCACCAAGACTACAGACTCAGCAAATGCAGGTGAGGAATTTGAACCATGCTCTTCAGCATAGCACAAAATGGTCCATTCCTTTTCCTGTCTTCTCACTCAAAGTGGGCAGCTGTTGGCACATACCAATGTACCGGACGGTAGCTTCCAGACTCCCCAGGTTCTCACACATTAGTATTCACAGAATCTTATTAAAAATAAGCATAGATTCATGGGAACAAACCATCAGAAAACATGATCCAAGAGGAGTGGAGTGATGCAAAAGAACCCGCAATTCCTAGCAGGTGGAATGCAGATTTGGATGCAGGTGCCCACTGCTCATACTTTGAGAAACCCTAGCCCTGAAGCCCAAACTTCTGGACAGGCTGACAGCCTACTCAGTCTGGTTCTCTAGGCTCGTATATAGATTAGCTCCCCTCCCTTTTACCCTCACACTAAATCTCTCACCTTATCCTGAACATGGACAAGTGTGAGCCCCAATCTAAATTCATTGTGCACCTTCACCTATACCAAAGAAAGACTTGTTTCTGCTTTTAAAAACATTTAATAGCAAACATCATTTGTCCAAGCCATAAACCTGAATGTCATTCTACATGTCTTACTTTTTTTTTCCCCTTTAATTACTGATAATGCAGTCCTGTGTATGTGAAAGTGTTTACCTTTGTTGTCTGTACCTCTTCATGTCTTCCTTTGTCTTAGTGTTACTGTGCTGGTCATCTTCTCACTCATCTTTAATCCTTCTCTTTTCCTTAACTGAAACTGTCATAGGTTTCTTGAAGGCAGGGGATGTCTTCTTTGTTTTTGGTGATCTTCCAGCACCAAGCACAGTGTCAGACATGCTATGTCCATTTGATAATGTTTCTGGAATGAATAAATGCATACTCTAACCAAAAACACAGGTATAAAAGAGTTACCACTAAAAGCACCAAAAATATTCTGCCCCATAGCTGTAACAACATGCTCATGTAGAGGTTGATTTATTTAGCCAACAGTTATAAAATACCTACTATGTGCATTATATGGGAGCCCTGGTGGTGTAACGGTCAAGTACCTGGATGCTAACCAAAATGTCAGCAGTTCAAATCTACCAGCCAGTGGGAGAAAGATGTGGCAGTCTACTTCGGTAAAGATTTAGAGCCTTGGAAACCTGATGGGGCAGTTGTACTCTGTCCTACAGGTCACTGTGAGCCGGAATAGACTCAACAGCAATGGGTTTTTGGTTTTATGTGCAATATATAGTGGTCCAGGCACAGGAATAGAACAGAAAGGTAAGACTCTCTCCTCTCAAAAAGATGTTGGCAGGGCATAGGGGTCATGCTAAATTGTTACTGCATTTGGAAAAACATCCTTTTTGTCAAAAAGAGAAAAATGTTTAAGTCTGGGGCATATTTAGAACTAGTACGACAAATTTTCAAAGGTATGGGGCCATGCATTCCTCTGGGGCAAAAGAGCTTTTAGCAGTATTTGTTATAGCTGGTTGGTATTGACTTCTGAGCACAGGAATATGATAAGAGTTATTCTTAGTAAGGGTTGTTAATAATTAAAGAAAAACCACCACAGTGAAAAGTCCTAGGTAAGATGTGGTCTAAGAGAGTGTGTCCTTAAAGCAATTCTCTTTTCCTCCAGAAATTTGAAGACGATATCACCTACTGGCTGAACAGAAATCGAAATGGGCATGACTATTACGGTGATTACTACCAACGTCATTACGATGAAGATGCTGCAATTGGCCCGCGTAGCGCCTACAGCTTAAGGCACGGAGCCAGTGTCAACTACGACGACTACTAACCATTACTTTCACACAGTGTAAAGGAACAAGAATGATTTTCTTCATGTATCTCATACTCTCAAACTATTTGGCTTTATTTCAGTGATCTTTTCTACTTGCTTTTTTTCGAATCCTCTGTGGTGAAAAAGAATTAAGCAAAAAAAATATATAAATGCCTTTTCATATTTCATGCAGGGACCTAACAATGCATTTCATTTAAAAATCAGAATAAAAGCACTTTGTTAAAAAAAAAAAAATCTCTGCAAGTTCATTTGGGTGAAAATTAAGCTGGCAACAGTTCTGGTTTTCTTGAAGTTTCTGAAGTTGAATCATCTTTAGAGAAACATCGCTCCACTGTTGTCCCAGTTACACTTCCAAGATCCTTCCCACCACCCCAGGCAAAATCATGGTTCTGAGTAAGAGGCTTTCAGTTTGCTAAAATTCAGTGCATACTAAATGCAAGATATAAAAATCAGCAAAAAGTTAAAAAAAAATAGTAATGAGTATCATGTAAGGTTAGAGAAAATGGTTTGGACAATTCTAATTACTTGACAGCTCAAGCTCTGAAGAATTCAGCAGAAACCCCTAGGCAATCGCTGGTTTTCCTTTCATTTTGGGACTGCACATCCCTTACTTTTGTACCCTCTAAGGGATTACATCTACAAAGATATTCTGTATATGTTTATAATTGTATTCAGTATTTCACTGGCTCCACTGGGAGACTTAGATAGGTTATCTAATTCACCCGACTACTGGGAATAGAACATCTATTTGGTCATTTATTCCAAGAAGTGCTGCTTAGACATTCTTCAGTTTACCTGTGTTTAGGAACACCTCCACAAAACACATAGGATTGCAAAGGAAACCAGTTATATTAAAAAGTTATCAACATTTTAAAAGACAAATTTGTAATAGTAAAACCTGCAAAAAGCTGGAGCCTGAATAAGTCGGGAACCTGTCAGAGAAGGAAAACAAATATTTTCCATTACAATGAGTGATATGAAAGTGGTAAGACTGCACCCTGCGAAAAGCAGAAAACTTGTGACATCTGGAAAAGGCAATCCTGTTGAGTTCTGGCTTTCACAGATTTCACTGTAGTAATGAATGTGCTTTTTTGTGCAATAAATAATAAGATCTAATATTGAGGCTAAGGAGTTCTGGTGGTATAGTGGTTAAGGTATTTGACTGCTAACGAGAAGGTCAGTGGTTTGAACCCACCAGCCACTCTGAGGAAGAAAGATGAGCCTGCTTCCGTAGAGATTTACAGCCTTGGAAGCACAATGGGGGTCGCTATGAATTGGAATCAACTCAATGGCAATGTTTGGTTTGGTTTAGACTGGTGGGGCTGCACAACTACTGTAATTTCAAAGTAGTGACCAAAGAAAATGATATCATGACATCTGCAGCAGGTATAATGTGAGGAAATATCTGATTTCTAACCCACCAGCCACTCCTCGGAAGGAAGATGGGACAATCTACTTCCATAGTGATACTGCCTCGGAAACCCAAGGAGGGGTCGCTATGAGTTGGGTCCGACTCGACAGCACAAAACAACAACAATAAAACCCCTTATTAAACAGGGTTCCCAGTCTAATCCCTGTAATATGCACAGAGTGAAAAGCTTCTGATTGTTCTTAGGATAAAAATGAAAATACTTGATGTATCCTAGGTGGTCTGGCCCCTGGCTCCCTCTTCAATCCCCTTGGCCTCGCTCCCCTTGTTCTGTATTACAGCCACTCTAGCCTTTTAGAGCACCTTGCTAGTCCCTCTCTAGTTTGCCTACTAACTCCAGTCTTCCCTCAATGCTCAGTGTGTCACTTCCCCAACCCAATTTTTCTAGGTGACATCCCCTCACAGAAAATGATATCATGACATCTGCAGCAGGTATAATGTGAGGAAATATCTGATTTCTAAGGGTGACAAAGGCCCAGAGAAGAGCTGATACTGTTGTAGTTGCGACTCAACGGCACATAACAACAACAACAACAAGCTACATATGTAATTAAAGATAAATTTGAGTTAAGGGTTAGTGTAGTACCTAAGGCATTTGACCACTAACCAGAAGGCTGGCCGTTCAAACCCACCAGCCACTCCTCGGAAGGAAGGTGGGGCAATCTACTTCCGTAGTGATACTGCCTCGGAAACCCAAGGAGGGGTCGCTATGAGTCAGTCTGACTCGACGGCACATAACAACAACAACAATTTACTTACTTACCAGATATCTTTCTGTCTGCTAGATAGTAAGGTCTGGGACTGAGAGCATAACTGTCTTTGCTCACTATTGATTCCTCAGGGCCTACCACAAGGCCTGTAATATGTGTTGAATGGATCCTGGCTATACTCGGGAAGCAAAAAACTAATGTAGGCTCAGTTTTACATATAGAGGTCAAAGAGGCTAAATAATACTAAGTGGGTTAGGAACAGAATGGGATTAACTTAGACTTGGGGGTCTTTCCCACACGTTATTTCTCTCCTTCCTCCCCAAGACTAGTACCACCTGCCTGCTAAACTGACCCATGGCCCACTATGGCAGGGTCCCATTTCCTTCCTCTAAAGTATACCATCTCTTGGGACTGCACTCAGCTTGGAAATGGCAAAGTAATATTTCCTCCCATATGACCACTACATTGGCAGGTGGCTGCCTTCTGAGCAGAGCTCAAAGTGACCATGAGTTAGAATTTGTGGGCAGGCAGGCCAGGTGAGAAGCTTGGTCAGAGATCCTTTTTTCCAAGTGCTTTTTAAATCATATTACCTGACATTCTCAATGTCACTCTTAAAATAACTCTATCGTCCCCTATCGGTTTTACAAATCAGCTGTTTCCATATAAAGCTGATTCTTCAACAATGGAAAAAGATTCCATGTTAGAAGACTGCACAGAGGATGGTATATTCCCACACATTGTTTTCTGTCTCCTTTTCATTGATCTTTTTAAAGACTCTTGAGAGTCTGGAGGAGGGTGACAAGCCACTGAATGGGGGAGCCAAGGCTGAATGGAGAAGCAGAAGGAGCCTGGGATGTGTAGCCTGGAAGAGGAGTGACATGATTGCTTATTTTCAAACAGCTGGAATGCTCCTAAGACGTGAGAATGGCCAGACTTCACCTTACATACTTTGCTCATATTGTCAGAAGGGGACCAGTCCCCGGGGAAGAATATCATGCTTGGTAAAGTGGAGGGTCAGTAAAAAAGAGGAAGACCATCAAAGAGACAGATTGACACAGTGGCTGCAACGATGGGCTCAAGCACAGCAAAGATTGTGAGGATGGCGCAGGACTGGGCAGTGTGTCCTTCTGTTGCACACAGGTCACTGTTGAGTCGGAACCAACTCAATGGCACCTAACAACAACAGGACTTGATTCCTCTGAGGCTGTCAATAAAACTCTCTACCATAAAACAAACAGTGGCTATGCACAAGGTACAGGGGCAAGAAGAGATACAAGAGGAAATGCTAAAGCCAAAGGGATTCACCCACCCCCTCCAGTTACAGATGAGGAAATTAAGGCTCTAGAAAGGAAAATGACTTTCTTACAACAAGGTCAAATAGTTTTCTTGTAGTTTTGTGATCTACCCAGCTTCCCGTGTCATTTTGTAGCAAACGAAGAAAAACAAAACCTCACATAAACACACCCAGGGAACTGGTACTTACAAAGAGCTGTCTTTTCAGTGGAAGTACTTCTTTTCTTACCAATAAACAACATACCTAACGTAAGATGGCCTGGGGAGAGGGCATGGAAAAACACAATGTGATGTTGCTCCTGTCATCACCAACATAAAATGAAGCTGAGGAATGGCCCGTGTGAGAAGCGGATGTATGGTAAAAAGTGTGGATTAGACTTTGCTATAAACTCTGGTAGCATAGTGGCTAAGGCACTTGACGGCTCACCAGAAGGCTGGCGGTTCAAACCCACCAGCCACTCCTCAGAAGGAAGGTTGGGCAATCCTACTTCCGTAGTGATACTGCCTCGGGAACCCAAGGAGGGGTCGCTATGAGTCGGGGCCGACTCGACGGCACATAACAACAACAACAACATAAAGTCTATGCACAGGCTTCCTCTGCCTTCATTTAAAAAAACTGAATTCTCTGGAAAGGGATCAAAACTGGAGATCGTGGATAGAGTGGGAGGAAAAATGTGGAACAAAATTCAAAAACACAGAAATGATCAATCAGAATTACTGTTGGATAGAGTCTAGTGGAACCCACAAGGTTACCCTTTGGGCCTGGAATTGGACTCACTCCCATGGATTGGCTCTCAGCCCCAAAGTAGAAAGACCTACATGCAGAACACCTACCCCAGGGCGATGCACCCCCAGACTCTAGGGAAATACATCCCTTGGAGCAATTGGCCATAGGGCACCATACAGGCAGCAGTCACATAGAGGGAAAGCTGGGCAGTCAGGAGTGCATGGTTAAGAAGGGCACAGGGAGGGGGTAGTTACAGAGATGGGAGGAGAGGAGAGTCTATTATGGTTGGGGATGGTAATCGGGGCGTGAAATCAAATGTGCATGAACTTTGAATGTAAAACAAATTTTGCTCTTTAAATTTGCACCCAAAGCACAATAAAATTTTAAAAAAATAAAATAAAAAAACCCTGAGCTTTCTTTTCTGGTTTCCAATACCTTTTCTTACTGAGAATCAAATTTTGTGAGAATAAACTGGGATGTGTGAAATGATAAGCATTCATTATTGAAAATGCCCAAATGCTGACAGGAAAGCTGCTGAGCGGGTTCTTCCTGTGCTGACAACAGACCAATTTTACCTCCTGCCATTTGATCGATGACACGAGGAATAAAAAATTTGATTAATTGTCCATCCACGACCTTTCCATTTGGCCAGCTGTTCTAGGAAGTAATGAATACCATTGTCATCATTCCCTCCTCACATCTGTATGACATCACTGAAACCTCACTGTCACCTTTCCAAGTAGGAAGAGCAGGTTGCTATCACCTTTGCCACACTTTTTTTTTTTTGGTATCTTCAGTGACATGCTTTCATTTCATTTATATCTCATTAATACAACTCCATTTTTAGTGATTATTATTCCTATTTATTATGAGTCGGGGCTGACTCGACGGCACATAACAACAACAACAACATTCCTATTTAATCCTTATTAAATCCCAAATATATTTTCTTCCACTTAAAAATAATTTTTCAAGTTTCTCTGACAGATTGAATAGGGTATATACAGCATAGACAATGACTTGAATGGACAACTTTAGCATGATTTGATTTTCTACATCATTTTTGTATGAACATGTTGTATGGCGGACTATACAGATTTTCAAAATTTGGACCATTCTTGCATCCTTGGAATAAACTCCACTTGGTCGTGACATATAATTTTTACATATTACTGGATTCCATTAGCTACTATTTTCTTAAGCATTGTTGCATGTATATTCATAAGGGATATTGGTTCATAGTTTTCTGTTTTTCTACTGTCTTTGTATGATTTTGGTATCATGGTAATACTGGTGTCAATAAATAAAGTGGGAAGTTTTCCTTCCTCTTCTGTTTCCTAGAAGAGATTGTGTAGAATTGGTGTTAAATCTTTAAACACTTGGTGGAATTCCGGTAAAACCTTCTGAGCTGGGATATTTCTTTTTCAGGGGGCTTTTTTTTTTAATTTATTTATTTTTATTTGGGTAAAGATTTACAGAGCAAATTCACTTTCCATACAGCAGTTCACATATACTTTGTCTCATGTCATTGACCACAGT
>NW_006921604.1:21301846-21304949 GCF_000298275.1 Orycteropus afer afer
GGGTTTAGTCCACTTTTGTATCCTTCCCTTCAAGGCTCAGGGGTCCAAGATTATCTTCTGTGTCTGTGTTAATTGGTTTCCCTTTTCTTTGTTGAAGAGTGTCTGTGCAGTCCTTGTGCCTAGTCCGCCATCTTGCCAGAACTCTCAGGGGGCTTTTAACTACAAATTCACAAGATTATTCAAATGATCTATTTCAGATTTGGTGAGTTGTGGTAGTATACACATTTGAAGGAACTGGTCCATTTCTACTGAAGTTGACAAATGTGTGTAATGTTGTTCCTAGTATTCCCTTATCCTTTTTTTTTTTTTTCATGTTTGTAAGTGATAGCCCTTGTTTCATTCTTGATAAGAGTAATTTGTGCCTTCTCTTGTTTTCTCAGTCTTGCTAAGATTGTGAATTTATCTTTCCAAAGAGCCAGCTATTTGCTTGTTTTGCTGATTTTCTGTATTGTTTTTAATGTCATGGACGTCTATCTTTATCTTCATTTCCTTTCGGTTTACTTTGCACTTTTAATTTATTTATTTAAAGTTTCTCCAGGTGAGACCTTGGATTACTGATTTGAGACCTTTTCTTTCTTTCTTTTTTTTTTTTTGATACAAGCATTTAGTAGGGAGCTCTGGTGGCGTAGTGCCTAAGGCATTTGACTATTAACCAGAAGGCTGGCCGTTCAAACCCACCAGTCACTCCTCAGAAGGAAGGTTGGGCAATCTACTTCCATAGTGATACTGCCTCGGAAACCCAAGGAGGGGTCACTATGAGTTGGATCCGACTCAACGGCAATGGGTTTAAGCATTTAGTAAGCTCTCAATTTTCCTCTGTGCAAATTTAGCTATCTCACAAATTATGATACTGTATTTTCATTTAAATATATAAAAACCCTATACTGTACAGTTGATTATGAATCATAGTGACCTGTAGGACTGAGTAGAATTGCCCCATAGGGTTTCCAAGACTATCAATCTCTACAGAAGTGACTACTACATTTTTCTTTTGCGGAGCAGCTAGTGAGTTTGAATTACCGACCTTTTGGTTAGCAGCTGAGCAGTAAACCACTGTGCCAACAGGGATCCTATATATAATAATTACATATATATGTACAATTACCAATTATCTCTGGCCCATAGATTATTCAGAAGTGTGTTATTTACTTTCCAAATGTTAAGAGATTTTCCTGTTTTCTTTTTGTTACTGATTTCGTTTGGTTTCACTGTGGTCAGAGAATATACTCTATATGATTTCTTTTAAATGAGTTGAGGTTTGCTTTATGTCCCAGAATGTGGTCTATCTTGGTACATATTTCATGGGCATTTGAAACAAGTGTATATTTGCTATAAATGCCTATTAGATTCTGTTGGTTGATGGTGTGGTTGGACATTTCTTTATTCCTATTGATTTTCTATCTAGTGGTGCTGAAGTCTCCCATTATAATTGTAGATATATCTATTTCTCCTTGAGATCTGAGGAAGTCTCAATTCTATCAGTATTTGCTTCATGTATTTTGCATTTCTGTTGTTTGATACATACACATTTAAGATGGCTATCATGTTGGTAGACTGATACTTTATCATGATGTAATATTCTTCTCTGTTCCTGACAAGTTTTTTTTTTCTCTGAAATCTGCTTTTCTCAATATTAATAAAGCCAATCTTACTCTCTTTTGATGTGTGCACAGTATGTTTTTTTCTATCCTTTTACTTTCAACCTACATGTATTATTTATGAAGTGAGTTTCTTATAGACAGCATATACTCAAGCCATGTTATTGTTTTAAATGCTGCCAATCTCTTTTTAATTGATCTATTTAGATCATTATATTTAATGTAATAATTGACATGTTAAGGCTTAAGTCTGACATCTTATATTTTATTTTGTTTACTTTCTCCTGCCCTTCTGTAGGCTTAACATTTTTAACAATTACATTTTGATTTTTATGTAGTGTGTCTATCTGTATGACTTTTTTTTAAGTGGTTGTCTTGGCACTAAATTATATACGCACAACTTATCAAAGTCTACTAGTGTAAACTTTTACCAGTCCAAATAAAGTGTAAAAACCTTATCTCCTTTTATGTTACCATTTAAAATAGTCTTAATTATTTCTTCTTTTTGTTTGCTTGGTGCTGTTGATTTCTTTTCAGTTCACAGCAATTCCATGGGATAGAGTATAACTGCCCAATGGGTTGTCTTGGCTGTAATCTTTATGCAAGCAGATTATCAGATTTTTTTCCCATGGAACAACTGGGTTGGTTCGAACCACCAATCTATGAGCTACCAGCTGAAAGCTTAACCATTCTACCACAAGGGCTCCTTCTCATTTTCCTTATAAACACTGAAAACCAAATAATTTTTGCTGCAACTGAATGAAATTTCAGAAAATTTAAAGAGAAGCAGGAAAACCCATTGTAATTAGCCATATTCTTGTTCTTTTTTTCCTGATGTTCCAAGGGACTTTCTTTAATCATTTCTTCTGTTTAGAGAACTTCCTTTTTAGCTATTCTTTTAGGGTAGTTCTGCTAGCCACAAATTTTCTTAGTTTTCCTTCATCTGTGAGTATCTTGATTTGACTTCATTACGAAAGGATATTTTTTGCTGGATATAAAACTCCGGGTTGTGAGTTCTTTTCTTCCAGCACTTGAAATTCAATTCTATCTCTTGGTTCCACACATGGTTTCAGAAAAGAAATCAGCTGTCAAATTGTTTTCCCCTGCAGGTGATATGTTGCTTCTACCTACTTTCAAGAATTTTTCTTTGGTTTAATTTTCAGTTTGATTATATGTTTGTGTGGATTTCTTTTAGTTTATTTTGTTTGGGGCTCATTCATGTTTATAAATCTGTTGGTTTGTGGTTTTTGCCCAATTTGAGAAATTATCAGCCATTTTTCTCACAATACTTTTACATCTTCACCCTCTTTCTGAGATGCTGATGACACACACGTTAGATGTATTTTTTAAATTATTATTGTGATTTGGGTGAAAATTTACAGAGCAAATACACTTTCCATACAGCAGATCACATACACTTTGTCTCATGACATTGACCACAATTTAGCACAATGCAACATCTCCTCTCCCACTTCCTCCCCATAGGTACCGCTTCTCTGTGTCCA